>NC_045444.1:71094032-71176112 GCF_002776525.5 Piliocolobus tephrosceles | reverse complement strand
ATAGATAGATAGATAGATAGATAGATAGATAGATAGATAGATAGATAGAGATAGATATAGCATTGGCAAGTATTTTAGTCATTTACAAGATTTTATTTTTCTACATTAAATCAGGCCAGAAAATTTAGCATTTATTTTTCTCATATGTTAATGCTATTTGTATTAAAACATATTATATTTCCACGGACATTCCCCTACTATTAATAGATATTAAGAATTAATTTTATCCAGTCCTTAAAATAAGACTCCCGTTTTTCAGTCCATAGTTATTCACTCAATACTACTGGGTTAAATCTTAATGCCTTTTTTTCTATTCCTTATTCAAAATATTCATTTTAATTATTCTGTAATATAATACACAAATTTAACAATCCTGTGTTAGCTTGAAATACTGAAACTTAAATTATGTACTATAAAGTATATTAAATGAAACCAAATTCTGTTCACTGTAGTCACAAAACATATGAATATAGCATCTATCATCTACCATCTAACAGTGCTACATGTTAGACCAAAGTACCACATCTTCACATACATGTACTTTGTCAGCTTATGGCTTAGTACTGGAATATCTATCAGATATTCAGTGATTAAATGCCTGTTTGTTTTTTCATAAATTATAGTATTTTTTCAGATTGTGCAATTGTCGTTTCTTTTAGAGACGAGATTTAAAGTATTCATGAAAGCCATTGTGCAAAAATACAAAAATTCCAAGATAAAAGGAAAATATTGTTTTAAAATGACAATGAAAATTACATCTTTTATGTTCTCAGGTTGTGAAAAATCTTTTTAAAAATTATCATGAAGAAAATTCAGGTCTTTAAATGTACCTCTACTCGATTGGTGCACTTTTTAACTAAGGAAAAGCTGTTTGTAATCTAGGAACTGCAATAGCTGTCACAATTAATACTGAGTATGTACTCTTTTATCATTTTTGGCAAGGATTGGTATTTCATCATTTAGACACATCAGGTACTTACATTGTAGTGTCATATAATTTAAATTTGCATTCTTTAAAATGATGAAAAAATAACAAAGTACCGATCAGAAACTAAATTTTAGTATAGTGGGAAGGATTCATCCATTGAATTCGATTGATAGAAGATGAGACAGCAATTTAAGAGAGTTTTGTTCATCTTTTCCTTTCATGGTTGACTAACATTGACATTTTTGAGGTCTTTTATTTCTACAGAATATTCTCTGCAGTCTCCTCTTCAAATATGGCTATTGGCTATGCTTGTGAATTTTGTGAATATACAATTATTTCAAATTAAATACTAACTAAATGTGGCTATATTGTGTTTATACATGTATAGACAAACACAGTGATTGATTATATTGTTAAATTGTCAGTGAGAAAATGTGAAATGTGACAATTGTCTCTATGTACTACTGTGCTTTTTAAATTAATTTTTAAATTTATATTTAACACAATTGTACATATTATAGAGTATAGTATGACATTTCAATGCATGTATACATTGTATAATGATAAAATTGGTGTAATTATCATATCCATCACTTTAAACATTTATCATTTCTTTTTGGTGACAACATTCAAATACTTTATCCTAGCTATCTTGAAATATACACTACATTATTATTTGCTTTAGTCACCACAGTGCTTTATAAACTTGGTTAAAATGAGTCCTCTACAGTCAGATTACATATGGATATTCCAAAAAGGTCTACTTTCTGCCACTGAAAAGCTTGGGAACAGAAGTTATACTTTGTAAAGCTAATAATCTATGTCAACATAATCTAAAAAATTGTTCTCAGATGTGCTTACCTCTATGATTCCATTTCATTAATCAATAGTTCATTCTTCTATCATAAGCTCCATAAATACAACTATTTTAAAGATATACATGTAAACGACGAGTTAATGGGTACAGCACACCAACATGGCACATGTATACATTTGTAACAAACCTGCACATTGTGCACATGTACCCTAGAAAATAAAGTATAATTTAAAAAAATAAAAAATAAAAGATATACATGTAAAATTCATATTTTGTCAAAACAATGCATACATATAGGTAAACAATATAAACAATATTCAAAGGCATAAATGAAAAACAAGTATATAAATCTAACTCCCCACAGTCCTACTCCTCAGTTCTATATCCCTAACACCAGGCAACCACTAATATCTTTTGAATCACTCTACAATTAGTTCTGCCCCAGTTTTTAAATATCGTGCTGAGCCGTATTTTATCAACTTCAGATATTATGTCTCCATTTCCTCTAAGATTTGACACTCTTATACCACTCCCATTCTCCTTGGTTTTGAGGAAAAGGAAGTTCACTCCCTCCTCTTGGGGAATAGAATATAAAAAGCAGCTGCATTACCCCCTCAATGAATAATTCCAGACCATGAGGATCCACTTTTCCTTGAGCCTTATGTTTTCAAACATGGACAGCTGTGTTGATGTTTCTGGATATTAAAACTGGTTTGGACTGATTTATTCTTACTAAATCCTGGAAATGTCTGAAAGTGCTTTCAAGTAACAAACAAAAAAATGTTTGTTACTTGAAAGCACTCTGTTGCTGGCTTTGAGTCTCAGTTTGAGTTTCATTAACCAAGCCAAGTAAAATAAGTAAAATCCTAATAATCTTCTGTACAAGGAAAATAATAAACAATAAAAAGGCAACTTATGGAATGGGAGAAAATTATTTGCAAATCATGTATCTGACAAGTGGTTAATATAAAAAACATATATAAAAGGAATATGTAAAATGCAATAGCAAAATCAAAAGTAATTTAATTTTAAAAATAACCTGATTAAAAGATGAACAAAAGACTTGAACAGACATTTCTCTGAAAAAGACATACAAATGACCAACAGGTATATGAAAAGGTGTTCAATGTTACTCATGATCAAGGAAACACAAATCAAAACCTTGATAAACTATCACCTCACACCTGTCATAATGGCTATTACAAAAAACAAATTTTAAAAAAGATAACAAGTATTGGCCAGGATGTGGAGAAATTGGAACCCTTGTAACAATAATGATGCAAATGTAAAATGGTGCAGCTACTGAGGAAAATAGTATAGAGATTACTTTAAAAAATTTAAAATAGAACTATATGACTGAGCAATCTCACTTCTAAGTATATATCCAAAATCTATGAAATCAGTGTTTCGAAGATATATAACGTTCATGTTCATTGCAGTATTATTCATAGAAGACCAGGTATAGAAATAATCTATATCTGTCCTGTATCTGTCCATCAACAGATGAATAGATAAATAAATGTGCTTTGTACATAAAATGGAATGGTATTCAGTCATTATAAAAAATAAATCTTGCCGTTTGTGACAACGTGATGAACCTGGAGGACATTGTGCTAAGTGAAATAAGTCAGTCACTTAGGAACAAATTCTACATTATTCCATTTATGAGAAGTATCTAAAATAGCCAAACTCATTGAAGGAAATAATAGAATAGTGGTTTCCAGGGGCTGGAGGAAGGGAGAGATGAAGAGATGTTGGTCAAGGGGCTCAAAGTTTCAGTTATGCAAGATGAATAAATTCTAGAGCTCTGCTGTACAACCTGGTGTCTATAGTTAGCAATATTATATTGTGCACTTTAAATATTTTTAAGGCGGCAGATTTCATGATGTGTTCTTACCATAAAAAAAGGGAGAGGTACACAGAAACTTTTCAAAGTGATGAATGTGTATATTACCTTGATTGTGATGATGGTTTCATGGGTTTATGCATAATATCTACCCTCATTTTATACATTAAATATGTGCAGCTTTTGTTTATCAGTTATACCTCAATAAAGCTATTAAATACAAGAAATCTATCACAACAATGTGTAACAAAAGCTTTACAAAAAATTTGAGTCAATAATTAGAGCTTATATCACTGACTTTGAATTTATTAGTCAATGTCATGGCAAACATTATCCCATGATATAAATTCCATACTGCTATTGTTTCACATACAATGTTAATTTTTACTTGCATATTTCAGTAATCAGTTAGCTTTACTATTTTTCAAAATCCTCTTCTTGTTTCATAATTTCTTTTCTTCTGGAACATTTCAATTTCATACCTACCCTTTCCTTTAAATCTTGTAGCATTTTAGGAATGATTTTCAAATGACTTTCAATTTCAACATAGGATGGTTGCACAATTTCCTGGTTTCTGTTCTCTTTCTGTGCCCTATAGTTGTTGATGGTGGCAGTGATGGCTGTTGGGGTGTTGATGTTACTGTTGCTAAAGTACATTTGTATGAACTTCTCAAAGAAGGCATGGCAATTCTATTTTCCTTCTATGACTGAAAATATATTTATCCTATTCTCAAAAATTATTAGCAATCTGGTTGATAATTGAATTATGATGTAGAGTTAATTTGTCCTCAGAAACTTGAAAATAATTTCTCCATTGTCTTCTAGCATCAGGAATTTATTTTTTAAATCAGATTTTAATTCTTCCCAATTAAGAGCACCCTCCCTCTCATCCACACACATTAAGCTACTGGACTTTTTCTGTTCATCTTTGGAAATTTCAAGATATTGCACATTTATGAGGGTTTGATATAGTAATTGTTCAGAGCACATGGATGTCTCCATTCATTCTAATTTCCAGTCATTGTTCTGAGCACACAGAAGCCTTCTTTAACAGATAAAAAAGAAGTTTCATTTTATTTGTTTAATATTCTCCATGTTTGTTTCCAATTTTCTGTTCCAGTAACTTTAGGACTGATCCAGTAATTTTCTTATACTTTGTCTTTTTTGATTTTAATTCTTCCCAATCATTTCTACTGATTGGTATTTTTTTTTCTTTTTCGGTTATTATATTTAACTTTTTAGAGTATTTTAATTGATTATTTTTAAACATTCACCTCTGTTGTTTCATGAATAAAATATATTCCCTTATCACTTTAAGTATTTTGTTTAGTTTTAATGTTTTCTCTTGATGCTTATGCTATTTTTTACTTTTTAAAAGTTATTCTACTCAACTTGTTTTCTTTGTTAATTTGTTTATTTTTGTTTTTATGTACTTTGTGATTGGAACTTTTCACAAACAGCTGATGATCATGGCTTTTCTATTTAATTTTATATTTAAGAGTAAGAAAGAAAAATATTTATCAAAGCCTAATAAACATGAATGGATTTGAATTCTCTAATGAATGAATCTGTCTTCAACTCTGTCAGAAGCAACGAGTTTAATTTTTTGCAAAATTTGTGAGTGTGACTAGTTACATTTATAAATACCAATTACAAATGGAAATAAGAATAAAAACATGCATAATAGATCTTGATATCTCTAGACCTGAGAGAAGAAGCAAAGTAGATATCCCAAAGGTAATAATTTGGAGAACTACCTTGTGAAAGTACCCAAATAACCTTGAGATACTGGCATTTGAGAATCCCCCCTAAATAAATGTGTCCTTATCTAACCACAAAACTGCTAAGCCTTTCATTTGATGAGCCCTGTGTGTGGTTTCTGAGCTTCTAGTTAGCAAAACAACCTCCATATTATCGGATAGATATCAAGTGGAATGGGAGTACAAGAAGAGGATGACACTTCAACATATTAAAATCTGGATTATTTTGGAAAGAGGAGATATGGGCTGTGCACAGGAAGAGTTGATAAAATTTCAAAAATAGTATACTGAGGCAAGATTTTCAAAGTAAGTGAAATATTAAAGTTCAAGATATATTTAGGTCATGTAAATTTGTATGCATACCTACAGAAATATTTTCTAATTTTTGTTCTATGAAAATTTTATAAATGTGGGAAGAACAATTTCTTTTTCATGTACACATGGACATTCCTAAGCAAACTAGATTATTGAAATACTTCATTACATTAATAATTTAGTACTGTGGCTAAACCCTCAATATAGAAATGTATAGTATATAAAGTTTCCTCGACTATTATAAAAACCAAATTTTAAAAGAGATTCATGAAATTATTATTCTATAGAGAATAAATTGTGAAATCCTGGTTTTGTGCAAATAGTGAAAAAAAGAAAAGACAAATTAGAAAAACATAAGTTTATGTGAAAAATTAGAATAATATTTATTACACAATGTTATTTTTGTAAATTAAGGCTGAAGTGTACAAAACACTATCTGCTAAGATACATGCATGTTTAAGGTTATGTTTCCAACACAAGAATAAATGCTTATGATGTGGAAGGGAACATAGCACAGGTAGTATTTATGAGGGTCCTTCCACTAACTCAAAAGCTTTGAGAGACTGTTGGTCAACATGTAACAAATAGGACTGGTTGGGCACACTACAAAAGTCATATACTTTACTTCTTCATTTTTTTTTGAGACAGAGTCTCGCTCTGTGGCCCATGGCACAATCTCGGCTCACTGCACCCTCCACCTCCCGGGTTCAAGGGATTCTCTTGCCTCAGCCTCCTGATTAGTTGGGATTACAGGCACACGCTACTATGCCCGGCTAATTTTTGTATTTTTAATAGAGATGGGGTTTCACCATGTTGGTCAGGCTGTTCTCAAACTCCTGACCTCGTGATCTGCCTGCCTCAGCTTCCCAAAGTGCTAGGATTACAGGCGAGAGCCACTGTGCCCAGAAAAAAATCATATATTCTTAAAAAGCAATCTACCTAGGAAGGCAAAGAAGGATAATTTCCTTAATTAAAGGAAAAAAATCAAAATATTAACTGTAACAAGAGATAAGCCCTTTGTGCCTGGGGGTAAATAGAAACCAGTAAGAGCTTTAATGTGTGTGTGTGTGTGTGTGTGTGTGTGTGTGTGTGTTCAGTGTCAGAAGCATAAAAAGTCTAGAACTACATTTCTATATTCCTGTATTGAAATATTTCAGTCCCTCTAAACTTCTAACCCTGCTGTGACTGATTTGTGTAGCTGTACAGGTGACAGAGGAATGTATTCTCCTATTGTTCATATCTATTGATGTAAAATTTACATCAGTATAATGCAACTACCTTATTTGTACAGGTAAGTGTGTTTTGAAAAATATAAATATCCATATAAACACCACCACAACCATTTCCATCACCATAAAAGTTTCTCTTTGCTTTCATTCTTTTATCCCCCACTCATGAAAACCACAAACATAGTTTCTGTAACTGTAGATTAGTTGTGCTTAATCTATAATTTTATGTAAATCATATATTTTGAATCTAGTTATCTTGTTAAGCATAATGTTTTTGAGATTAATTTATGTAGTTTATACATTTTTTTCTGAGGTGTATTTCATTTTATACACATACAATTTGTAATCCATTGAGCTGTTGAAAATTATGGCTCTTTCTAGTTTTAGGGGTTAGTATGAATAAAGCTACTAGGAACATTAGTGTATAGATCTTTATGTATATAGATGTTCTGTTTTCCTTCAGCAAGTATCAAGAACTTGAATAACTCAATCCTATAATATATTTGTGTCTAAATGTATGAAAAACTGTTAATTGTTCCCCGAAGTAGTTGCACATTTTTTATTTCCATCAGCAATATCTGAGTGTTCTAGTATCTCCATATCCAACTCAAAACATAGAATTGTTTTTGTTAACTAATTAAGTATGTCATGGAATTTTAATATGCATTTTTCTGAAGGAAATTATATTGGTAATTATGTAATAATTATGTAATATTATGTAATAATTATGTAATATTATGTAATAATTATTTATTAATCATTTTGTGAAATGTTTCAAATATTTTGTCAATTTTTGATTAGATTGCTTTTGCTTATCTTGAGTACAAAAGTTCACATTATGTTTTGGAGTAAGCCCTTTAGTGTACATATATATATCTCAAATGCATATATTTATACAACCAATAAAATCTTACTCATAACATATGTACAATTGGAGGTCCAGGAGAAGTTAGAGAATGGAGCAGAAAAAAAATTTGGAAAATAATAGCTAAGAGTTTTCACAGATGATAAAAATATAAACTCACAAATTTAAGATCAACAAATCTCAAGCAAGAAAAATACAAAAGGAAAAATATCAGATACATCATAGTGAAAATCATAGTGAAAATACATCACAGAAAAAGCATTTCACAAAATCCAAGATTAATTAATGATTAAAAAACCTCTCAGAAAACTAAAACTAGCAGATAACCTCCTCAACTTGATAAAGAATATCAACAACAAACCTACAGTTAATATCATACTTAATGGTGATAAACTTGAATTTTTCCTACTAAGATCAAGAACAAGACTAGGATGTCCCCTCCCACCATTCCTTTTCATCATAATGGAATTCCTAGTTAATGCAATAAGACAAGAAAAGTAAATAAAGGACATACATATTGGAAAGAAAGAAATAAAAACTGTCTTTGTTTGTAGAGGATATAATTGTCTGTATAGAAAAAAGAGTCAAAACAGTCCTTGGTTTAATAAGCAGTTACAACATGGTTGCAATATGCAAGTTAATATATAAAAGTCAATCATTTCCCTATATACCACCAAAGAATAGTGTAATTTGAAATTAAAAAAAAAAGTATCATTTGCATTAACACC
Source organism: Piliocolobus tephrosceles (assembly GCF_002776525.5). NCBI lineage: Eukaryota > Metazoa > Chordata > Mammalia > Primates > Cercopithecidae > Piliocolobus > Piliocolobus tephrosceles. The sequence continues at coordinate 71,167,624 of NC_045444.1, read as the reverse complement.
TCCCAAAAATGAAATATCTAGGTAGAAATTTAATAAATACACGAGACAATGTTAAGAAAATGAGAAGAAAAGCCATAGGCTGAGAGAAAATATTTACAAAAGACACATCAGTTTAAAGACTGTTGTCTAAAATATACAAAAGCTCTTAAAACTCAACAACAAGATAACAAACACTCCAAATAAGTAAATAGACCAAAGATCTTAACAGATAACTCACAAAGGAAGATATACAGAGGGAAAATAAACATATGGAAAAGTGTTCCACATCATACGTCATCACACAAAATTAAAACAACAGCGTGATACCATTATCATGTGATACCACTATCATGTGATACCATTATCAAACTAGGAAATAAGTAATGACATGAGGATCTAGTACTAAATTTTCTAATACTAGATCCTCATGTCATTACTTATTTCCTAGTACTCATGGAGCAGAACACTGATTTTAGAACAGAATTAATCAAATATGTTTTGCATATAATTGTATTATCAAGCTAGGAAATAAGTATTAGAAGATTTAATATTAGATCTTCTCGTCATTAGTTATTTCCTAGCTTGTCAATATAATTCTATGCAAAACATATTTGATTAATTCTGTTCTAAAATCAGTGGTCTACTCCATGAGTACTATGCCACCTCTCTCCTTAAACTTTGGAGGCTCACTATTAAACATTTTAAAGCTCTTCTTTTTTCCTCTACGTCTTCTTTCCCGTCCTAATCAAATTTCTAATTTTTTTCCTTTGCAATTAGTGGGATTTTTGCAAAATGATTTTTTTCACACTATTTTAGTTTTTAATTTCTTATTTTTTCCTTCTCCCTTTATTTATAATTCAAGATACTTATATTTAGTAGCCTTTAATTCAACTCCTCTCTATACGCTTTACAGTTCCCTATTATTCTGTATAATACCTTACGTGTCCCGTGGTGAAACTCATGCACATAAATGAAGACTAAATTTCTGAGGAAAAAATGAATTTTCTGCTCTACTTCCAGTATACATTTGTTAGAAATATCTTACACTGATTTTTTTCATTTTTCTAACACACCCTTAGATGCCAACCACCCTTTAACATTCCAAAGTTAAGCCAAGCAGAGATTAAGAGATAATAACTTCAGTTTGCCTGTTTGTTTTTTCAGTATTGGGTTATTTCCTTTACTATTGTTCTCAGCACAATTAGCAAGATATGTATTAATAGGTGAATATCACTTCTCTATATTGTTTCAAAATTTGAAAATTATGTTTCCCACATTTTGCTTATACTTCTTACGATAAGTCTTCTTTTTTGTCATTTCCAGCACTCACCTTTGAATGTACTGAATGAAATAAGACCTACTGCTACCTCAAAAGGTTGTAATTAGAGTTTCAACAAACTGATATTTACTGCTACTTTACATGATATTCTGGCCAGTTGTCTTGTTCGTTCTGTATGTTTAGATCTTAAAAAAATAACTATTGTCTTTATTTTGAGCATATAAAATACCAAAAGTTTTATATTATGCTTTAGGAGAGGTTAAATCTATTAGGTTCTAATAAACAACACACTGAAATCAGGTCACCAATTTTGGCATAAATTCAAAATATTTAATATTTTAACATACTGTAAAATAAAACAACTTTTCTTATTATAAGTGTCATTTGTGCAAAGACAATATTTTAAATTAAATACCTGAAACTTTAAAAAATCTAATTTAAATATATAAAAGTCAGAGAGAGACACAAAAATAGGGTGTCTCAAATAACATGAAAAATTGATGAGGTCTTCCTCCAGGATACAATGAAATTAACATAGAACAATGAGCTATGGGAAGCTACATACCTAATTAACTACCTATTTTTGTTTTGTTTTTACATTTTTTACTGTCATTTTATACTTTGCAAAATATTCACAATTTTTACGGTGATAGAAATAATTCCACTGGAATTTTACTTTTTGCATTAGCTGTCAGAAATCATAGTCTTAAAATGATTGGCATATGTTTTATTTCTACTTGTTTATGTTTTTAATTTGAACTTTTATTTTAGATTCACTGGGATGCATGTGAAGGTTTGTTACATGGGTATATTCCACTCAGGTAGTGAGCATAGTACACCACAGATAGTCTTTCAACTCATTGCCCACTTCCTACCTCCCCGTCTAGTATTCCACAGTGTCTATTGCTTCTATATGTCCATGTATCTTCAATGCTTAGTTCTTACTTATAAGTGAGAATATGTGACATTTAATTTTCTGTTCCTGTGATAATTTGCTTAGGATTATGACCTCTAGCTCCATCCATATTGCATCAAAGGATAGGATTTTATTCTTGTTTATGGCTGTCTAGTATTTCTAGTGTATATGCAGCCTCCCCGGTACCCGTTGTTTTTTGACTTTTAATAGTAGCCATTCTGACGGGTTGTGGGATGATATCTGATTGTGAATTTGATTTGCATTTGTCTGATGATTAATGATGTTGAGCATTTTTCATGTTTGATGGCTGCTTGTATGACTTAGGATGTCCAGTCTACCACTCCTATCAAACACAGTACTGGAAGTCCTAACCAGAGGAATCAGCCAAGAGAAAAAATAAAAAAGCATCCAAATAGGAAAAAAAGAAGTCAAAATATCTCTCTTAACTGATGATATGATTCTATACCTAGAAAGCCCCAGAGACTCTGCCAATGCTATCAGTACTGATAAACCATTTTAGGAAGGTTTCAGGATACAAAATCACGTACAGTACAGAAATCTGTAGTATTTCTATATGCCAATAATGGTCAGAAGAACACAATCACATTTACAATAGCCACAAAGAAAATGAAATACCTAGGAATACAACTAACCAAGGAGGTAAAAAAACCTCTACAAGGAGAACTACAAAACTGCTAAAAGAAATCAGAGACACAAATAAATGGAAAAGCATTCCATGCTCATGGATTGGAAAAATTAGTACCATTAAAATGATCATACTACCCAAAGCAATTTACAAATTTAACACTACTCCTACCAAACCACCATCTTTCTTCACAGAATTAAAAACAACTAACCACTTACATGACTGACTAGGTTTTCTGTTTTGTTTTTTGTTTACAAAAAAAAAAAAAAACACAGTTGATCTCAAGGACGAATTTAAATACCAGATATTTGGAGATGTTTCTGTTGTTTTTGCCACAAACTGTCCCCAAGTCATAGTCAATCACAGCGACAGAGAGAAATATCATAATTTTAGGCCAGTTTTATGTTGCTTTAATTTGCAAGGTATCTAGGTCAGATTATATTGTGAATGTTGAAATTTATCACCGTGATTTATTGTATTTTAAATAGCACTCAATAAAATGAAGTTTTAAAGTGCAATTAATTGATATGATTAACATTTGGGAGTTGATGCCAAACTTGCTAAATTTTTCAAGGCAGGTTATCTACAGATTATATTTTATCTATTATGCACATATTAATTTAGAGTCATATTCGACATATCATACAAAGAAAAGAAAGGAAGAAAATTGTGAATTCACCTGTTGTGGTATGTGAAAAATTTAAGAACACCATGTAAAGAGATTTATTTTTTAATGAATACATATGCAAAAGTAATTAAGTAAATCTTTCAGAATTGTTTATTCCACAGTATTATTCACATAGAATCTCCATCGTTTCGTACAACATTTTGATTCCAAACTTAATTTGTTTCTCATAGCAAATAAACTATGAATACATAATAAATCAAAGTTATAACTATTGAGTTCCTAAGACCTAAAAAGTTGGTTTGAATGACCAATTTGTGGTATGGCAAACAACCCATCATTCTCAGACTTTAGAATGAGTATGCTTTATTCTCAACAGGGTGTTTAATTCATTTGAAGTGGTAACTTCTGAAACACTAATGAAAGTCATAAAATATTATCTCTATATCATTCATAAATAAAATTACTTAGAATAAACTGTAAGTATATGAAAAGGAAACACTTTTACTGGATACATATTTTCTTGAGTTCTATTTATTAGGTTAAGGAGTGAAATTAGAGTAATGTATATGATACCAGAAGTGCCACTTTATGTGAGAATGAACAGTTTCCTTTAGGTTTTATTCATGAAAGTGAGAATCTGCAGGTGTTGTGCTTAAAAGCTCCACAGTTTCCGTAGCACCACAGTTAAACATCAGGAAAGCAACTTTGAATAAAACTTATTTTTTAATAAGTCACAGATACACATTTTTTGAGGTTAGAAATATTGCGAGTGACATTAACGTGGAACATATTATTCCTCAAGCAAAAACAAAAACAAAAATCCTTAATTTTGGCCACAGTGAAGCAATTTTATAGCATTTTATTAAATAAATTTGTACTCGAAACACACAACTTCTTCCTGATAGAAACAATCCGTTTAAAAATACTTGTAGAATAAATGAACGGAATCATAAAATTTAATCTTGTCTTCTCCATAATTTTCCACCCAAAGAAACATTCACTCACAAACAATGATTAACCAAGATGCTAAGGCTAGTCTTCAGTAAGGCCAAGCCCTAACTCATTATCTCATATATCCTCTAATATTCTGCCCAATATACTAGGAAATAGCCAATTTTCACCTTATCAATTTTATTAAACATTGTTTATTGCTTGTAGTGCTTCTGGTAGTTGAGAACATTTTAATAGTATTGATTGCCATATAAAAGCATCCAAATTATATATATACTAAATCTTTTGACAGTAGACAGAAGTCAGTCCCCTTCATGGATATTGGTTCATGAGAAAATCTTATTTCCAGTGATCAAGCACAGTTGGGAGCATGGCCAAGTTTTGTTTAATCAGCACTTGTCAATTCATTATTAGAATAAAACTTAAAAGCAAGATAAATCATTGCATCCCTTAATTGTATTGAAGATTTAAATGCTAAAATATACTTTCTTCTTAAGAAAAGTTTTATCACAATTTAAGTTATTATTATTCAGACAGATAGAGCTTTCATAAATTGGGTTACTCCATTGTCAGCATACTCCAGATAAGCTGACAGTAAAGAAAAAAATAACTTGGAACTCAGCCATATTCATTTTAAATAGTGGATCAGATTTGAACAAGTTTATAACATGTGAAAAAAAAATCCAATTTCTAAGTCGAGTCTCTCTCAATTTAATATCTTGTTTAGCTAATGAAATTGTCTTACCCTGGAATACATCTTCCTGACTTTTACATGAAAATAACAGTATTAGAATGTTTTTGTCTGTGTCACAGCACACTACCTAGACACTAACACTGAGAATAAGCACGGAGGATATTGAAAACATGTAATGACTTATAGTTAATAACTAGAGACTGTGTAGGGCATTCCCTTATTAAATATTTACCATCTGCTACAAAACCAGATGGCCCAAATCATCCTTTGATAATACAATTCACAATAACGTATTAGGTTTGCCCTGGTATAAACAATTAAAAAAAAGTAAAAGAAAATATACAAACAGTTTATACGTCAAGAATGTAACCATTACATTTACTCCTTTAGAAGCTAAATTTATTATAGTCAGTTGCCAGGATTCATTTTCTTCAAAAAGCTGCAAATTGTTTGTATAGGAACTATTGAGTCAAATGCCAAGGTTGTAACATTTAGATGCATTGGAATCATCTAATGACTTTCTAAATGACAAATATTCAAATATTATCATATTTACTGATTTTTTTGAGATACAGGGAATTGTGTCTTTTTGATCCACCAAATTAGTATAAAAAAGCAAAAGTACAATTGCTTTAACCAGTTATTACCTGAGACCAGTGGATATTGTATCAGTCTGTTCTCATGTTGCGAACAAAGGCATACCCGAATTGGGTAATCTATAAAAGAAAGAGGTTTAATTGACTCACAGTTCCATATGGCTGCGGAGGCCTCACAATTATGGCAGAAGGAGAATGAGGAACAAAGTCGTGTCTTACATGGAAGCAGGAAAGAAAGCTTGTGCAAGGGAACTCCCAATTTACAAAATCATCAGATCCTGTGAGACTTTTTCTCTACCAGCAGAAGAATAAGGGAAAGATCCACCAACATGATTCAATTACCGTCCGCTGGGTCCCTCCTGCAACATGTGGGAATTATGGGAACTACAATTCAAGATGAAATTTGCGTGGGGACACAGCCAAACCATGTCAGAAACCAAACTTGCTGCACTTGGCTCATGGGCTTCTTGATTCCAGGACCCTGAGCAAATAAGTACCTGTTGTATAAGCTTCTCAGTGTGTGGTAGTATGTTATGACACCCAAGCAGACTAACACACCTTATAACTTTGTAAAGAGACTAACTGGAGCTTATTATATATCCTTCTTACAACAGTATTTTTCATAATATTATAATATACATATAAATGTATGTACTGTAATACATAGCTATAGTAAACCGGCAAGCAGAAAAATATTTGTATCTTTTTTATTTCCCATTCTTTCTGGATGACTCAATAATAGCATGACTACTAAATGGATAAGATACCTGAACTCACAGTTTGAGTACAAGTTTTAAAGTAGATTTTTGCAGATGATCAACAGATATTCTTCAAAGGAGAATAATAAGTAGTACCTTAGTTGTAACAGCAGATCATTGGCAAGCCATTGTGATATGGGGTTCATAAATACAATATTTATAAAAGAATTTTAAGTATAATGAACCTGAGAAAATAAAAGTGAAATATTTATGCAAGATGATGTACTTAAATACATGTAGAGTTTACAAAAATATTAGCTATGGTATTGCTACTGTAGAATTTAGCCTATTAGGTGTCCTAATACTAGCCTATTAGGACAGTATATATATTTAATGCAGTGAAAAAAATGAAAGTTAAATAATTCTATGTGCATTTTGTTCCTAAATTAATCATCAAACTCAGATACACTTTCATTTAAATTTGTATAAGAAAGTGAAAATTTTTATCTTCTTATTTTCTTCATTTAAAAATTAAGAGATAGAGGGACAGGGTAATATAGGTAATAAGTGGTAGAACCAGACTTTTGATTCTTTAGTACAATAGAAAAATAAGATACTACATTTCATTGTAAATGTTCTCATACTTGTATAGTTTGTATGACTATTTGTAAAATTAAAATTTGCCATACATTTGTATCTTTTATTTTTCGTGAAAACATAAACACGTAAAATGCACATAAACCGTTTTCTCAGCCACATTACTATCAATCATTTGGAAGAATTTCACAGTAATTTTAAAAGTACAAAAATGTATGGAATGTGTTATTTGCTGAAGTTAAAAATGGTTTAATCAATCAACCAAACAACAGTAACAAAAATGAGTGAAGAAAAACAGAGCACCTATTTTTATTTGTTTGTTCCATTTAGCATTAAAAACCTAGGGCTGAAAAAATAAAACAAACAAACAAAATACTTATGTATTACCATTTCTGAAGTATATACTACATATATTTTCTGAAAATCTTGCTAAGATGTTTTTTCACGTTTTACAGTCATGCTGTTTAGTTATCTATTTGTGGTTGTTATAAAGGAAATTTTTAAATGGCTGGCTTCATGAAAAAGCTCTGTAAAGATTTCCTTTCTAGCCTAGTTTCCAAGGAAATTACATCTTTGTGTAATACATAGCTGTAGTATATTACCCCAATGTTTAGATATTTAGTGCATTTCATTAAGGATTTCAAAGGACTCTGTGTATAATTTTAGGTCCCAAAATTCACAAGATACATTCATGATATCAGCCATTTTAACATCTATTAGGATAGGCAGTTATGTGCATAGTTAACTAAAGGACAAGGCAGGGTATAATAATTTTCAATTAAAAAATAGTCACAACAGTGGCATGGCATCACAGAAGGAAAAAATATCTTTTAACTGACAGGTTTGAAAAGATATTCTTGAATTTTCTACCACTGATGTAAGCTCAAAGGATAGGAATGATGTCAACATTTAAGCTAGTAATGTCACTGATGAGTTCTTTATGTGGTTATTGGTGATGGTGGTAAACTAGAGGGTGTTATTTGGCTTCAGTTCTACAACAACTTTTGTCTTCTATTTTAGATATGTGTGAACCCATTACCTTCCTTCCTTTATGCATCCCTTTTCTGTAGTAAAGAATTAGACAGTGGTTTGTGAGCTTTTACATTTTTAAGGAAATCAATAGGCAATAATTTATGAGGCACACAGTGAGTAGTTACGCAGTGCTCATTAGATTTATTTTCTCTTATTAATTGAGAAATAATTTATAATCTGCTATTAAATGCAATCTCACCATTGAGATGATTATTTTCTTCCCCAGGAATAGGCCTATAGTATGACATGACTGCAAATAAACTAACATCAAAGCACTTTTCTATGTCTAAACGTATTCATGTCTCCAATAATCAATGGGCTAGAGGAACATGGTTAAAATTGCTTCCTGGTTCATATTGTACAATTTTGCATCCTAGTTTCACTTCTCATTACTTGTGTGTCCTTGAGAGTTTACATAATGTCCAAGTAACTCAGTTCCTTCATAGACATATTAATGCTCAGAAGATAAAGTTATAAAATGAATATAAAGTTCCTAGAATTGTTTTCTTAGAAAAGAGTAATCCATCAATAAATATGAGCTAGTGTATGTTATACAATCAATAGTCTTTACTGTCCCTGCCATGATGACATTTAAGATGAAAAACAAAATAGGTAATGTCTTAATAGAAAGTAGATGACATAGGATGATGATAAAGACGATGAAGATGATGACGATGATGAGTGGCAAACACTTACTTTTTTTTTTTTTTTTGAGATGGGGTCCCAGTCTGTCACCCAGGCTGGAGTGCAGTGGTGTGATCTCGGCTCACTGCAACCTCTGCCGCTGGGTTCAAGCAATTCTCCTGCCTCAGACTCCCAAGTAGCTGGGATTACAGGCACCTGCCTCTGCACCTAGCTAATTTTTGTATTTTTAGTAGAGACGGGGTTTCACCATCTTGGCCAGGCTGGTCTTGAACTCCTGACCTCGTGATCCACCTGCCTCGGCCTCCCAAAGTGCTGAGATTACAGGCATGAGCCACCGCGCCAGGCCCAACACTGACATTTCTTAATCTATTCATCTATCATTCTAGCCTATCTTCTCTCAAATGAGATTGAAATAGAATATTAAAATATAATAAGAAGGGAGGCAAAATGAAAGTTGGTGAAATATTAGCAGGTTAGTAGAACTTCCAAATTATTTTAATTTTGTAATTGTTTTTATGAAAAACTATTAAAGCTTAGTAGATCTACTATAATAATTTATAGTAAGGTTTCATCCACATTTACAAAATTTGCATTTGATAATACACGTAAAAATAACCATTAAGAAGTATCCTTAAGATAATCACTTATAAATTACTAAAACGTAACATTTAGAAAAATAAAATTCTCATATATATCTTCAATCAAATGTCCATAAATACACTCAAACCCTTTACTGCAGAAAAATAAAATGGGGAGATGTAAGTCCAACCTAGTCTAAGTAAATAATTACATAAATACTACTATGTACAAAACATTATCCTAGCCATAAGGGAAAAGAAAGTATTGACCATATTTATAATTTGTAAATAAAATAAAAAATTATATACTAATACCATGTATTTTTTCCTTCACAATTCTCATAAGAAAATCTTGTTCAAATTCTACCTTTTTGATGAAATATAAACTACACAAGAAAAGACACACATCTCCCTGTTTTGCCATCGATTCCCTGGTAAATACACAACTTGTGCACACAGTAGATACTAATAAATATTTATTTAAAAACTGACAAAGAGTAATGAATGATTTAATAAATAAATAAAACATTGGATATTTTAAAGCTAGTCAGAGGTTTAAGTATCAAATTTTAATAACTCCTGATTATAAATAATTATTCTCTGTAGTTAAAAAACTCAGAATGTAAACTGTACTTGTATTACAAGGCTAAATGTCCAACTAAAGATGCATTTTCTTACCCAAAAAAGCAAAAGAAAAAACAAAATTGGAAATAAGAAATTTCCCTTTAGCTTTGAGATATTTTAAAATTGTAGTTCTTCAAGGAACTAATTTACACACCCACCAACAGTGTACAAGTGTTTCCTTTTTTCCCTGTCCACACCATTATCTGTGGTTTTCTGACTCTAATAGCAGCCATTCTGACAGATGTAAGAGGATATCTCAAAAAGCCTGTGTTAAGGAAGAAACAGAGAGAGCAAATCACAAAAAAAGGTTGATACATGTTAATTCACTAAAATTAAGAAATTGTTTATTAAAGTATTACATAACACATGAAAGGACAAACCACAGATTGTAAAGAGTAATTAGTTATATAGCTGAGAATAGACTGGTATAAGCAAATGTTAGAAAATATTTTAGACAAAGATTAACAAGAGCAAATAAATAGGAAAAATAAACAAAAGTCTTGAGAAAAATCTAACAGCAAAAAACGCTAAAAGTAAAGGTTATCAGTCAGACTGGTAATTAGATAAATGCAATAATAACAGAAACAAAATAAACAAAATACTATTTTTACCAATTTTAGTGGTGACTAAATACATAGTATAAAGACATACATACATAATAAAAATAAATACATAAATAAATACAGCCATAAAAATAAATATATACATAAATAAAAACCCAACAGGATAAAGTGTTTACAATAAAGTAGAAAATGGGAAGCATTATGGCTCTAGCATGAGAAAAAATTAGCACATCATTTTGGGAAAGAAATTCACATTATATAATAAAGTTCATAATGTGCATATCTTAAGACAATAATTCCACTCCTAGTGAAAGTCTTAAGTAATCTGAAAAGAGTTCAGGTTATATATATACAGATATATGCCCTAGAGAAAAACTTGCAAAAATCCATGAAAACATATACAAAATTATTTATAGCATCACTTCTTGTGATAGCAAAGTACAGAAATTTACTAAAATGTCTATCAACATCAGAACAGATGAATAAATTTTGTGGTGCATTTGTTCCATGGAATACCAGCAGTATTTAACTACAACTACATTTAACAACATATATATATTTCAGACACCTAATGCTAAGTGCAAAAAGCCAAGCTTAAAAATATATGTGTAATATGGTTACAATTTTACAAAGAATGAAAACCTAAAATAGAGTGTGTTGTATTTGTACATGAAATACGTGATAAAACTGTGAAGAAAAGCAGGAAAAAAATATTTATTATATATAAAAAACTCAGAATATTGATCACTCTGTAGGTGAGAGAGGGTGAATGAAATCAGGGAAAGCTCAAAAGAGTTTACAAATGTAATGTAAATGATGTATTTTCTTTAAGCAAATAAAGTTGGTGGATTTACAGGTACCACTTGTTTATAATTCCTTTAATCTACACAGACTTTATAAAATTCTGTTCCCTTTAGAAAATATTTACTGTAAAGAATTTTAAATATTAGAGTAGTAACAACAAAATAGTATCTCAGAATAAAATATGTACAGAGAATTCTTTGGCTGTGCTACAGGGACTTAAATTTTTGTCTGAAATGTGTATTTCATGCAGGTAATATCTAATATATAGTTACATAGAGTCATCACATTTTAGTTAGTAAATACTGTATAGACACTTTAACTCAAAATAAGTTATATTTTATATATATATATAATATATAAATACATTTTATATATATATAAAAGAATATAATATATATTTATAATATAAAATAAATATATATATATTTTATATATATATAATATATAAATATAAAATAATTATATTTTATAGCTCACATGCTAATTATGGAGCCTGATACATCATGAAGATTTCTCAGAGATACCAGTGCAATTGTTGATCCTCATCTAGAGTAATTCTGGACAGGCCACATGACCCCATTTCACAATCAAAGATGACTGAACATTGGGAATGCAGGTGACCCCAGCTGTATTAGTGTCACGGGATCCTGACAGTTGCTTCAGCTGCTAGAAATCTCTGTGGCTGGCAGTGCCTCCTCTTGAGTTTTGCTTGCATCTGCTGGGCTTGCTTTACCTACTTGGCCCGGCAGTCTGCATCCAGGCAGTGCTACCGGCTGGGATCCCATGCCTGTCAAAAGTGATCCAGGTGCAGAGCTGCAAGGGGCGTGTGAGTGAGTGATAGTCGGGTCCAGCCATTGTGCACAGTTAGGTGTGCCGGCTCCAGTGGGGTGGATAGCTCCAGGCACTGGCAAAGGTGCTGACTCCATGTGATGCTGCAGCTGAACCAGACATACAAGTGGCTTTTGCTGCAGGGACCAGCAGCTGGACTAGGAAAACACAATAGTGATCAAAAGCTCAGTGATTACAGGAACCACAGAGCCCCAAAGAGGGTGTTACAGCATGTCACAGCCTTGCCTCAGAGAATCCCGAGGTCTAGGCTCCCAGAATGGCCACAGCTCTTCTCTCCTTTTTGTCACCCATGACACGGTGAGCTGGGGGAATGTTTTAGCCCTGTTTGTGTTACAGATGTTTCAGTCCTGCCATTTGACAGGTCCCAAGTTCTTGTCTTGCATCCTAGAAGCATGAGGTATGTGGACAACTGGAGGGTAAGCAAGGTGGAGAGGAGCTTCATTGAGCAACAGAACAGCTCTCAGGAGACCCAAGTGGATAATTCCTTTCCACAAACAGGTTGTTCCAATGGGGGTCCATCTCTCAGCGGGAACAAGACCACTAGAGGGTAGCTCCTTTCCACAGGCAGGTCAGCCCAACATCTGTCTGAGTCTGGCTGAGTCTGGGGTTTTATGGTTTCAGAAGGGAGAAAGTGCGTGCCAATTAGTCCATGGGTGGCCATGGGTGGCCCTGGAAAAAGCACCATAAGTTCTCACTTCGGGCTAAAGAATCCACCTGGAACTGGCAGACCAGCCCCTAGGCTTCAGGCCATCCCTGGCTTCAAGGTGAGGTTTTATCGGGGACCTGGTCCTTTCCACCCAGGAACGTGTCTTCCCCTGCCATCAACATGCTGTCCATGGCACCCAGGCTGTTTGTGATGGGAGGTGCCTGCAGGTCCATGATAAGTTGCCCTCAGAGCCTCCTGGCCTCCCCCTCATGCAAAATCCAGAAGCGGCCAAGACAGCAGGGGGCTGATGTGTGAGTGCTGCACCGAGTACATGTACAACTGGTCGGGTCACAACAGTGCCCAGGCTTGGCCACAACTTTGCTCTGAAATCGGAGCAGGCACCAGGAGCAGGGAGAGGCCAGGGAGTGGGAGCAGGGACTTCTGGGGCTGTGAGGGCAGGGCTTCCCAGGCCCCTGAGAGTGCAGGGATGCCTGGGTCCAAAGCCACAGCTAGGCAGCTGCAGGTGTGCCTGCGAGCATGGCACCGTCACCCTGCCAACTCTGTGGGGGCAGGGATCCCATGTGCTCCTAGCTCCTGCTGGCTCCTACTGGCTCAGTGGAGTGCACACCCCAGCTGTGCCTCCCCTGCTGACCTGGCATCCCTACAGCAGCTGCTCCAGACAGGTCACTGCCACCATCATCAGGGTACTGTATTTTGTGGACACATAAACTGAAATATAATAGTATTTTATTCTCAGGAAAATGAATGGAGAAATATGAAGTTAATCAGGCACTAGCAGAAGTTGAAACTAAAACATGCATAAGCTAGAAGATGCTTTGGTGTGGCAATTTTAACTGAAGTTATGAGAAAACAGAAACTAAGTAAAACAATAAGTGCCTACTGTATTAGTTCATTCTCACACTGCTGTAAAGACATACCTGAGGCCAGATAGTTTATAAAGGAAAGAGGTTTAATTGACTTATAGTTCTGCATGGCTGGGGAGGCCTCAGGAAACTTAATATCATGGTGGAAGGCAAGAGAGAAGCAAACACATGCCTTACCTGGTGGCAGATGAGAGAGAGCAAATGAGGGAAGGGAACGAGCCCTTTATTAAACCATCAGATCTCATGAGAACTCTCTTTCTATCATGATAACAGCATGTGGGGAACCAACCCCATGATCCAATCACCTCCTGCTAGGTCCAGTCCTTGATATGTAGGGATTATAGAGATTACAATTCAAGAGTAGATTTGAATGGGGACACAGAGCCAAACCACATCAGCCTATGAGCAATAAAGGTGTATAAACATAGAAGAGAATATATCATTGATAGGAAGACTGGAAGAAATGTACACATGTAAATTGTTAATATTAGTGATGCAAAACTAAAGTTTAATCAATGGACTCATTCTGCTAAGACTTCTAAAACTGCCTTACATCCAAGTCACCTCTCCTGTTTCAGAGTCTCTGAGGTTCTTTGACCTTCCGTTGTTTCCTATACATAGATGATTTTACAATATAGACCACTTTTAACTTAAATTTAGCTGTGTCAACAGTTTATGGTAAGGTGATTGTGAATATTGTTTGTAAAATATCTACCCAAATGTTAGTCTTAAATGTGAGGCAAAAGGCATGAGTCACGTGAATATGTGTGTGGGTATACATATGTGTATACCAATTTTTAAGGTAGAATTTAAGACAGTGAATGTATATTAATGTTATACCATAATATAATATAAAATAAGATAGGGGAGTGCATATTTTCCATTAAAATTAGCTTTAACCTAAAACATATGTAATAATATGATTAATCATATTATTTGGGCTTGCTGCGAAATAAGTAAAAAACATCTACAATGTGGCATATATACTGATGACAGTAACTGTCCATTCCTGGACATTTAAATGGTTCAACATAATGCAAAAGGTAGTTTCATTTTATACTATCCATCAAAAAACTATTGCCTAGAATGCAAGCTCTGATATGCCCTCCCATCAAAAAAACTTCTACCTGTGCCAAGTCCTGCATTAAGAATATGAATTATGTGACAGCAGCAGTAGTTATGTTCAAGTGGATGCATATTCTGGCAAGCACTTTACATCAACCTGGATCTGCCTGACATAATAGTGGGCATATTTATATTCTTTATGTTGAATACTGATAATATAATATTTATAGTTGTGAAAGACATGCCTTTATTCTGGTGCACATTACATTTATTAATTACATTTGCATGCAGAGAAGGGTGCAAAGATTGATGTACGTGGCTGATCCCTGTCTGAACACACTACACCACATACTTCTCTTAGTGCTTTATAGGCTAAATCCTCATCTACATTTACTCTCTCCATTCTAAATCCTGTCTAAGGCATTCTATGCCATTGGAGGAAAAAAACCCAACTTGTTTTTATGCCTTTTTACAATAAAATCTTTCCAAATTTACACTTTGTAAGATGAATTCAAAGTATATATATATATATATATCTTTTATTTCTCTCTATTCTTACCGGTATATTTACCATATCTTTTAAACCAAAAATTGAGAAATAAAAAATAAGACCAAATGTTTTAAATCAAGCTTTAATACAATATGTGTCCTGTGTGCTATACTTGTGAACATACATAGAGAAATCTGGGAAGTTCTGAGATTCTCATTTTGTGAAGAGTATTCTAAATTGCATATGGTCACTCTCACATTATTACTTTAGTAACACATTTCCACCTGCGTGTAATCCACAGTGATGAGTTTCATGCAGCCTACTAAAACCTATAGATTTATACAAAGCATTTTGTAGCTCAGCATTTCTAAAACTATATTTCATAGTCATTGGTTCATGGGACGTTAGGTTCTAGGTAGAACCAGGAACTATGGTCAAAGATAACGGAGAATGGAAGTTACAAACAAAGTTAGTTAAATAGTTTTCTTTATTTTAGAACTATTCCTAAAATTAATATGCATGGTGCAAAGCTTAGAGAAGAATGCCCCATGTGAGATTTTTCAAATGTATCTGACCATTATTTTTCTTTCTTTTCTAACCAGATCAATAAGTCTACTTAAAAGTGTCTGAAATATACTCCTCCACCTACTGTACCTTCCAGGGATGCTATTTTTATAGTCAAGATGAATTAAACATTATATAGACATAGTTTTTCTTGATATTGAACTTCAAAGTATAATGTAATAATTTAAAAATTAATATAACTTGAATTACAGTAATAAAACGCTTGCAGGAAATACACAAATGACAAAGATTTTATTGTCTTAAATTAGCAGCACTTTTTTCTTTACTGTGGGTTTTAAATTCAAAGATATTTGAGAAACAATTCTGAAGATAATTTTTTAAGGATGTTGATAATTTGTTTTAGTCTTTTATAGATGTGCAATTATTTATTGGGCTTATCTTAAATCATGACATCGTAATCATAAATTTCTTCCATAGGTAAGGATACTCTTGCTTTTATGCTTTTTATTCTTATTTTTAAATAAATGTGATCCTATTCTGTAATTTCAATACCAAATGAAAATGACATAAATAGATTATGAATCAAAACAGATTTTTAGTAAACATATATCTCAATGGGTAGCTGTAGATGTGTATAGATATATCATATGATTTGCATGTGTCCCCACCCAAATCTCATCTTGAATTGTAGTTTCCATAATCCCCACATGATGTGGGAGGGACCCAGTGGGAGGCAATTAGATCATGGCGGCAGTTACCCTCAAGCTGTTCTCATGATAGTGAGTGAGTACTCACAAGATCTGATGGTTTTATAAGGGGGTTCCCCCTTTGCTCAACACTCCTCTCCCCTGCCACCTTATGAAGAATAATGTATTTGCTTCACCGTCTGCCATGATTAAGTTTCCTGAGGCCTTTCCAGCCATGTGGAACTGTGAGCCAATTAAACCTCTGTTCTTTATAAATTACCCAGTCTTGGGGTTTTCTACATAGCAGCTTGAGAGCAGACTAATACAGTAAATTGGTACTGCAGAGAGAGAGTGGAGTGCTTCTATAAAGACACCCCAAAATGTGGAAGCGACTTTGGAACTGGGTAACAGGCAGAGATTGGAAGAGTTTGCAGGGCTTAGATGAAAACAGGAAAATGTGGGAAAGTTTGGAACTTCCTAGAGACTTGCAGAGCTCAGAAGACAGGAAGAGGTGGGAAAGTTAAGAGCGTCCTAGAGACTTGTTGAATGACTTTGACCAAAAAACAATAGTGATATGGACAATGAAATCCAGGTTGACACAGTCTCGGATAAAGATGAGGAACTTGTTGGAAACTGGAGCACAGGTGACTCTTGTTATGCTTTAGCAAAGAGACTGGCAGCATTTTGCACATGCCCTAGAGATCTGTGGAAGTTTGAACTTGAGAGAGATGATGTGGGTATCTGACAGAAGAACTTTCTGAGTGGTAAATGATTCAAGAGGAGACAGAGCATAAAAGTTTTGAAAATTTGCAGCCTGATGATGTGATAGAAAAGAAATCCCCATTTTATGGGGTGAAATTCAAGCCAGATGCAGATATTTGCATAAGAAACAAGGATTACAATGTTAATCACCAAAACAATGGAAAAATCGTGCCTAGGGCATGTCAGAGACTTTCACAGCAGCACCTCTCATCACAGGGCTGGAGGCCTTGAAGGAAAAAAATAATATTTTGGGCCAGGACCACGCACCCCCTGTTTTATGCAGCTTTGGAACATGGTGCACTGTGTCCCAGCTGCTTCAGCTCTACTTGTGGCTAAAACAGACCAATGTACAGCTCAGGCCATTGCTTCGGAGTGTGCAAGTCACAAGCCTTAATGGTTTACAACTGGTGTTGGGTCTACAGAGCATAGAAGTCAAGAATTGAGGTTTGGGAATCTCCACCTAGATTTCAAAGGATGTATGGAAACTCCTGAAGTCCAGGCAGAAGTTTGCTGCAGGGGCCAAGACCACATGGAGAACCTCTGCTAGTGCAGTGTGGAAGGAAAATGTGGAGTCGGAGCCCCCACACAGAGTCCCCAACTGGGGTTCTGCCTGGTAGAGCTGTGAGAAGAGGATCATTGTCTCACCATGGTACATCAACTGACAGCTTATACCATGTTCCTGGAAAAGTCACAGACACTCAATGCTAGCCCATGAAAGCAGCCAGTACAGGGTGAGGCTGTACCCTGTAAAGCCACAGGGGCAGAGCTTTCCAAGGCCATGGGAGCCTGCCTTTTGCATAAGCATGACCTGGATGTGAAGGATGTGTTTGTTTACTCTTTTGCCATAATTGTAAGTTTCCTGAGACCTTCCCAGCCATGCAGAACTGTGAGTCAATTAAACCTCTTTTCTTTAGCAATTACCCAGTCTTGGTATTTCTTCACAGCTGCATGAGAATGGAAAAATACAGAATATATCTAGTAAAATAATAGCCATAAGACTTTGGTGTGAGATGGACATAGCATGGAATATTTTACAATAAAATAGAAACACTAGATAATCCAGAAAGTCAGCTGGAAATTCAGAGAGAGTCTCCTTTACATTAATTCAACATGTTGCTTTAGTTAGCACAGAAAAATATTGCTACACCTTGGTTAAATACTAAGAATCTAAAGATCAACAATAAAGGAGTAGGCACATGCTCTTCCAGGATATAATACATAAAAGTAGATGCACCTGTTGTAGGATAATAAACTCTGAGTGGATGTATGAGAATAAACTCTGAGTGGAATGCTAATGGCAGTTGGCACTCTTTAGATAATTAGTATTTGTTAAGTGGCTTAATGAGTGAATGAATGAACTAATATTGGCAATTTATGAATATTATTAGCACGAAGGATAGATGCCCATCAAGTGTAGAACTGATCTTTATCAGGAGATCGAGACTATCCTGGTTAACACAGTGAAACCCTGTCGCTACAAAAAATACAAAAACAAAATTAGCCAGGTGTGGTGGTGGACGCCTGCAGCCCCAGATACTCAGGAGGCTGAGGCAGGAGAGTGGAGTGAACCCAGGAGGCGGAGCTTGCAGTGAGCCGAGATCACGCCATTGCACTCTAACCTGGGCGACAGAGTGAAACTCTGTCTCAAAAAAAAAAAAAAAAAAAAAAACTAACACCACCATCAACAACAAAAAACTGACTTTTATATTATCTGACCTTTGGACAGCAACTGTCTAAATCCCTAAGGGAAGGGCTTTAAAGTTGGATTTAAGGGCAGTTATCAACCCAGCAGAGCATGAGGATGGACCTTCCCCTTGGTATCAAATATTGGGGAAGCCCATTCCATGTAGGCCACTTCAAAGAGCAGCATCAATATGAATTTTAATTCCCTTACAGATATGAGAATATAGAAAGCTGGTGTGTGAAAGGGCATGCTGAAACAGCCTAGAGATTATATTGAAACATTATGTAGCCTACAAAATTCAAATCAGGGGCATAGGAATGGGTAAATTATTCATAGCTCGAGCAAGAGATAACAAGTTCTTAGCAGGAAAACTTCCAGGTTCTAAACCTAAGGTCAAGAACTGATGATTGCAAATTAAAGGCAATGTAGGAATAGTAACTCTGTTTCAGAATGTTTGAGCAATATTTTTTAGGAGATGTTGTCCTTGACAATTCTATTGAAATAGCAGAGGCCTGCAACTGTGAGAACTGCTGTGTCTGTCCAGTGGCACAGTCTTTTGATCCTGCTCTCTGGAGCATCAGCTCTAAAGCATTTATATTTCAAACATAACACTTTCTTTCAAATAATCTTTCTACTCTTATTAAAATTTTATACCAAATTTCTGTTCACTAAAAATAATTTCTTAAACCATGGGGAAAAAGTTTTTTAAAATGTGCTTGCATACCTTCCAATTCAGAATTGAATTTTAAAGTCTCTTTTTCTAAATCTCTATTTTCAACTGGTTTAAAATAAGTTCTTTATACTGCACTTCTCCATCTCTTTTAACATTCAGTAACAATAGAGCAAACTGAGCACCACACTTAGGTGAAGTAGTGGAATCAGAAGGTGAAGTGGTTGCCTAGAAACATCACCTGTGAGTAATTAAGCATCTCTTGAGAACTGCAAGATTTGGCTTTAAATTCTTGGCCTTCTTACAAATTCAACTACTTGGATTCTGCCTAATTACTGCATTAAAGATTATAGTGGTCAAGATGGGCAATGAGATAAGAAAGTTTTATCACCATATTTTGGGGGGGGAGATGAGATTAATATCTCACTCCTTTCCTTGCAGTCAGCTTAAGGCACATTCTAGGATAAGTAGAGATGACAGTGATGGTCATAGATGAAAGCATCCATCCCCAATACTTAGTTCACAATGCAATGGTGTTTCCTGATTCCTAGCCTTAATCTTATTCCTTAATCTTATTCTTTTTTAGGTCTGTTGTAAACACTCATGGAAGAATCTATGCCAGGTACTCTGCCACCATGACAAAGCATCCACACATGAAGAAGATGGGATTGAATACCTGAAGAATGTTGGGAGCTAAGTCAGTATTCGTCCACATTTGAAGCTGACAAATCATTTCAAGCTTGTAATGTAGAATGACATCACATTCTATGAGTTTTTTATCATATGCTTTCTCTCAGAGAACTTCTTTAGAGCAACCGTTTCCCCAGAGGAAGTATGTTTCCATCAAACAGAACCCTCTGAAACATGATGAGGACAAAGGCTACACCTCAATTTAATAAAGATGCCTAAATATACAAGTCAGACCTGGATATTACTTACGAAGCTGCATATATTAAAATATTTTAAACTGTGGCATTTAATACAGTTAGCATAAAAAGTGATAATAAACTGGTTTCATTGATAAGGCTAATCATTTTATAGTTAAAATACTAATGAGTAAAATGTTAAAAATGATAAAAACTTCAATAAATAAAGAGTAAAAGAAGTGAATGTAGTGGTATAGCTGAAAATTCAAGAAAAGAAGGCTGTAAAGTGGAGGTTTAAAATGTCTTTTGTTTTCCCTAGAAAAAAACCCACGCCATTAATGACAAGGATACATCAATCTACAAGGAACAAAAGTGCCTATTACTGGCTTTTCAGACAAGATAAATAGAGTGCTTAAAGAACAGAATTATATAAAAATAAACTTTCAATTTTAATAAATGTAAATATTTTCATTTATTTTTTGGAAAAGGAAGCACAGTGATCTCTTAGAGGAAACAAGATGGACTAAGTAAAGTGTATATTTTAGAAAGAAACAGTAGTGTGGACTGTCAATATCCAGTAAGTCTTGTAAAGTTTTGCAGTCAAATAAGCCAAAAGGGCTTTGAAAGCAAAGAAATATGTCATCATTTTTAGGAGAAGCAGCCTGTCTCTAGGTTGTCAGTGTCAGCAATATGTAGGATACTAAGGAAACCAATAAATCTTAACGGTAACTTAGTTATTTACATGAGATTTCTGGTGTTTTCTGTGACATGTGTCTCTTGGGAGAAACCAGGAGACCTCACGCACTTTAAATTTTGGACAGAACTAAGAAGACAATACACTAGCATGAAATCAAATACGAACATTATTAAAAACAGTATAGGTATGTTTTTACATTTTTCTATTAATTTTGGTATCAATACAAATCCTCACAATCCAATGAAAAGAAAAAAAAATGTGATTTTAGAGAATGACAGAGAAATGTGAGGAAAAGGTATAGAAGTGGGACTTCTACTTTCAAATAGTACCTAAATCCTACTAATTTTATGACTTAGGGCAATTTTTAAGATTCTAAATCAGAATTTTACAATTTATGAATTTAAACATTGGCCCTGTAATATATGATTTGTGTAATTGTTTTCTATATCTGTATGTATGTGACTCATTGCTTACTCATGTTAGGTAATCAGGAAATAAATGTTATTAGTAATATAGCATTCAGTAATTCTTGAACAAATTTTTATTGAGCACTTTATGTATATACTATGTTAGGCTCCGGAAGAAAAAGGGGTAAGGAAAATATACAAAATGTGTCCTCAAGACATATATTTTAGTGGCCAGTTACCCTAGAAATAAAAATAAATGCAAAATTACAAATTCTGGTAAGTGAGTAGTGTGACAGAAACACAATGTGTTCTGAAAAGACATAGAATATACCTAATTTAGATTACAGAGGAAGAAGAAATCAGAGAAAATATCTTTAGTAGGTGGCCTTTTAAACAGTGCTTTGAAAAAAAAAAGGAGAACACAGCACAAAGAAGCCATTCAACAGAGGGAATGATGCAAAAGAACATCCCATGCTTGAGGATGGAAGAAGAGATGAGGAAGTATAAGGCCCTGAAAAAAAAAAAAAAACAGAGTGACTGAAGCATAGTGAGAAAAGGGGGAGGGGCTTGAGCAACAGCAGAAGAGGGCTGCAGAGAGAGGGTGAAGCCATAACACGCAGTCTTGAAGTTTTTCTCTGAAGTAACATTTCTATTAGTCAGATACAGTTATGTGAAAGTGTCTTCTACCTTCATTTTTGTAGATCAATTAGGAGAATAACACTAGAACCATAGAAGCAAGTAAGGATGTTGATTTAAAATTTTTAAATTTAAAAGGCTCTAGCAAGTTTCCAATGGAAGATTTATTGCAGTAAGGCTTGGGTTCAGAATAAAGACACAATGGCAATAATAACCAAAAGACGATGAAGGTTTATGTAGAACGATTGTACAGATTTAGGAAAGGGGACATGTATAACAAATATTTAGATAGGTAAAACAGAGTATGGCAATTGAGTAGACATTACTAATTATCTCTCTCCAACTATTCTCTATCTCCTTCATTTTATCCCAACCATCATTGTCCCTGCTGCTGTGGTCATGCCACAGCTTTCAACAATTGCCTGGGGTGCCCATCATTAGCTATTCTAGTGATTTCTTTTATCACTTCCTTTAATTCTTTGCTAAAGTAACTCTTTTCCTTATCTCCTCCTACAATGACATAAACTCCATGAGGGCCAAATATTTGATTTTTTTGTTTGTTTTGGGTTGGTTGTTTATTTTTAGCATCTTCTTCAAGGTACCCAGAACATTTGCCTGGGTCTGATAGCCATTCAATGAACTGTTGATTTACTGTTGTTGACAAGGGCACATGTGAAGGGAAAGTGTTTTGGAAACTATCTAGGGCTCAAGAGAACCTTGTGGAATACTGTTATGATGGTGGGGAGGGGTGCGGTTAGGCAATGGGAGATAGGTGATTTTGAACTCTATGGGCATATATATGCAAATTAAAGATATTGCATAGAGAATCAAAAATTAAAATTACCAAAGAGAAACAGAAATTTTGCGACTTAGCTATTTCAATGGCAGCACATTTTATGAAGTGGCTTTGTTAAATGTGCCTTGAAGGTAGAAATCCACATTCCAGTCTTTTTCATACTGCTTCGTGTGTGTATGTAACACACTCTTTTGTTCCACCTTCTGTGATAAATACTAACAAGATTTGCAAACTGAGGGAAGTTCAGACATTCTATCACTCTATTCCAGCATCTCTGTGTGTGGCTGATTGGTTACTTCAACTTACAATCTGTTCTACAAAGCTCACAATCTTGATTTCCAGGGAAAGGCTACTGGAGGTCTTCCTTATGCATCATGAGTTGAGCTCTGCATTCCTTCAAAATGTATTAGAGTCCTACCCAGCCATCAATAAATTTGTGTTTATATTTTATTCTGAGCCTTAGAAGTAAAGAGAAGAGACAGGTAGGATAATGAAATTCAGTCCCATCTTCAAACCCACCTTTTATGTATGCAAATTATTTATAAAGAAACATTTTCCTTTTTATTCTCAAGAAATTACCACTAATGCTATAATAATAAGAAGAAAAAAATTACTTCTCTACTGAAATTAAAGAAAATTGGTACTATGAAACACTTTCATTGTAGACAAATTAAGCCAGATATAGACAACCAAAATGATAATAATGAAGAGTATCTCATGGTGCAACAAATAATTGTTAATAAGTAATTCTAAGGATTAAGAAATAATATTCAGAGAAAATTTAAGTTTGTTACAATAACAACATTCAAGTACATGTTGAATATTTCAACATATTCTTTGTAAAACATTGCATGAATTAAGTATTTTGGAAAAACACAACTAAAAGAAAACATTTGAACAAAAATATTTGAATTATGTCTATTTTAATAAAGCCCCTGTATTCATGATGTCATTTTATAATCTCTGATAATGCCAACAGAGTAACTTCACAATTTATTTTGCCTTTTTTTTTTTTTTTTTGAGATGGAGCTTTGCTCTGTTGCCCAGGCTGGAATGCACTGGCGTGATCTTGGCTCACTGCAACCTCTGCTTCCTGGGTTCAAGCAATTCTCGTGTTTTAGCCACCTGAGTAGCTGGGATTACAGGGGTGTGCCACCACGCTCAGCTAATGTTTGATATTTTAGTAGAGATTTGATTTTTTAGTAGAGATGGGGTTTCACCATGTTGGCCAGGCTGGTCTGGAACTCCTGACCTCAAGTGATCCACCTGCCTCAGCCTCCCAAAGTGCTGAAATTACAGGAGTGAGCCACCATGCCTGGTCGAGTAACTTCATATTTTAGAAGATGTTTCTGAGAGGGTGAGTTTCCTTTAATAATGTGTGCTAAGGCTTAGTAGCTACATATATAAACACGGGCTTTCTATGCTGGAAAATTTTCCAGTTCACTCAGATGACTCTTATACATCTAAAAAGTTATTTTGCACATTTACTTTTAAGGGGTAAATCTAAGAGGATGTTGCATTACTTAATGTAAATATAT
Organism: Piliocolobus tephrosceles; assembly: GCF_002776525.5. Classification (NCBI taxonomy): domain Eukaryota; kingdom Metazoa; phylum Chordata; class Mammalia; order Primates; family Cercopithecidae; genus Piliocolobus; species Piliocolobus tephrosceles. Next base: position 71,143,193 of record NC_045444.1, on the reverse strand, counting down.
TTCTTTCAAATGGAGTAGGATAGGCATTTATTTGTATTGCTTAGAAATTTTCAAATACATACAAAAGTAAATAGAATAAGATACTGAATACTCAGTCTATGTATGTCATCTGATTCATCTTCTCAGATGATAATCCAACATCTCTGTCCTCTTTCAATTTTTGTTAGAACTTCTAGAGTTTTATTAAAACATATGCTTGAAATATGTTTGCTTAAACGTTTTCTTTTTGTTGTGCTTTTCAAAATATTTATTCTAACATTATCGTGCCTTCTTCCAGTAGGATTAATATCACACTACTTCATTTTGCTAGATTCATCAATTACCTCATCAAGTGATAAAGCTCTAAATTAAGCTGGGAATTATTTGTATCATTTTCTTAAAATATGAGCTGGTGTATTTTCTTCCTGGGCATTTATCATATAGATCTATTTAAAAAGACCTCTGGTTTCAAGACGTCAGACTACCAACTCAGATATTTCTGCTTAAGTAATTAAACCCATGACAGTTTCACTTCCTCTGCTTTAGTATCAGCTCCACAGTTCTTAAGTGGTGGCACTGAGTGGTGAAAATGATTAATTTCAAACATTCACATACATAAAGGCAAGGTTTACACAAAAAGTTAATATACTGTTGCATAAAGAGGTGTAAAGCAAGAAATGTCCATGGAAATAAATATGTATTTTCAATTAAATGGGTAACTCAAATATTCATAGTGTCTTTAAATGTTTGGAAGAGAGTTTTAAAATTATTTCTCAGCTTTATCTTTCCCACATCATTAAATTTTCTAAAATACAGATTTAACATTGTAAACATATCCTTATTTGAAAAAAATTGTATTTAAATTTGGAAAACATGAAAATTATTTTAACATAGGAAATTACTAAAATATATTATTTCTCTAAATAGAAGAGAGTGCTAGAAATGGTTCTAGAAAAGCATCAAATATGCTATGTGTGCTATTGAAATAGGCAGCATGCTTAAAATTATATTAAACATACTAAGTCCAAAAGTATATATTAAAAATATATAAAATATTATTGAGTTGGGATAAAGGGCCTTCATTAAAACCAGACACATTTTTGCTCATGAATAGGAAGACTACGTATCTTTAAGATGTTAAATATCCCCAAAGTACACTTTTAACATGATTCCAATTAAAACACACTCTGTGTGGAGTGACTTGGCCCACATAGTTTGATTTACTGTAACACTGGAAACAAGTGATCCCTATTCTCTTGGGTTCTACATTTGCCTGTATGTATTTCCTTTCTTTACCCTATATACAAAAATAGCTCCAGATGCTTTAGTTTCCAATGGTGCACTCCTTGGGAATTATTGATTTGAACATAAGAAAGTATCGGAGTCTTTTATCATTTATTTTCTTAACAATGTAGCATTCTGGCTTATCAAGAAGATCACAGATGTGTGTTTTGTTAAGAGAAGAAAACACATAATACAGACCTGTAACTTTGTAATCATTCAAATCATTTGAGTCTCAATGCTAATGTTCATATTATTTTAGAATCTTTGTCACTCATTTTTTTTAAATTTTTAAATATATAGATTATAAGCCATACCTTTCTGGCCTCCATATTATTTGCATTTTGGCTACATACACAGACACACACATATATACACACTCATATATACATATACATACATATACATGTATACATATATGTGTGGAGAGATAGATAACACATATCTGTATATACATACACATATTAATTACACATATAGTATATATGTAATTATACATACATGTGTGATGTGATGTGTTATATGTATATGACATATATGTAATATATGTATATATGTATATAAATGTAATATGTCATACATATATGTGGAGAAATATACACACATACATATATATGTGGTGATATATATACACACATACATATATATGAATATGTGTGGATATATATGTCTTTGTGCATATATATATATAAGTCTCTGATGGTTGTCTTATGTTCATATATGTGTATATATATGTATACATATGGAAAGAGAGAAAGACATAAATCAATGACAGCAAAAAAAACTGACTCACATTCAAGGAGCCTCTAATTCAAGTAAGTTACCATGCTAGGCATTATGAGCAACACAAAGATGAAAAAATATATATGTATTGCTTGCAAGTATCTTATAATTTTATGGATGGATTTAGAATGAAGCATAGCATTTTCTCTTAATTGTGAAAGCAAGTCATTTTACTCACCATATGTTATTTTTACATTTTTTTGTAATTTTAACTCAAAATGCATGAGAGAATAATTTATAATTTGGGATGCTTTTTTTTTTTTGTCAGAAACAACTTGGAGCCATTTCAAAGTATCTTATGAAACTCTTATACATACTTTCTATGCCAAAAATATGACTGTCTCTGTAAACGAGCTTTTCTGGGTAATACATAAATATAGAACCAGAATAATACAAGAAACTATTGTGACCATAAATTTTATAAATGTTTTTTGTTCAGTACACTATTAAAGAAAATGCTATTTGGGGTCTTTCCTGACAACTGCCTATAGACAAACTATTGCCACAATCACTTAGGTCCTTTGTAAGACAATCATTTTGGAGCTTTTATAAATAATCTTAGTTTATTCCAATTCTCATATTCCACAAATCTCCCATTCCATATTCAATGATAGAGAATGAGTATTATTTTTCTTCAGGAATTAAGTATAATTCATGCTTCTCAGAACTTTATTTCCTGTCATATGAAAATTATCTGTGTGGCCTTAGACCAACCCAGTTTTTTCCTCTTTCTTGTTTTGTAGTTCTCAAGAATAACCGTAGATTGTGGTGGGAATGCAACATCCTGAGACAAGGAGAGACTGGCTGGAACTATTCTAGTTCCTCCTAGGAACAGGATGTCCTTCAATGCTATAGCCTAGTAGGAAAATGTCCCAGCTTACAAAACCCAGAGCATCTGCTTTCCAGGGTCCCTTAGCTGCTGTGCAAGTGGGGCACATGTGGGGCTCCGTTCCTCTCCTGGGTGGCTTTTCTGAGCCATGGAGACCAACTGTTCACAAATCCTAGGCTTCTTGTATCCTTTGATGCCCGTCTGTAAATAATGAATCTGTTTCCTATAACTTGTATGTAGGTGTTCTGTTTCACTGAACTCAGACAAGTTGGTAAGCAGCTCACACTGAACCTGCTTTGCACCTATGTGTACAATTTGAATATGAGTAATTTTAATCCCTCAAATTCACCGCAGCCAAAACATGCTGATACAAAATCTATAGTTTCTACTAAGTTCACCACAACTCTATCCCAGCCATAAAGAAAAAAACAAAATTAGGAATGCCCAGGTGAACTTGTTCACAGCGAAAAGAAAAAATAAATGTCTTTTTTACTAGGTATTTCTGCTATTCTCCTGTATAACTCATTGAGGTAATCTGCTTCTCTATTATTTGTTATTGCGGCTCTTACCACAGGTGTGGTTCCTCTTGGCAAGTACAACAGTCGTTTGTTAAACATCATTGTTATTTCTTTCTAGACTATTCTCTCCCTCTTCCTCTCTCTCTCTCTCTCACTCTCTCTCTGTCTCTCTCTTTTTTCCCCTTCCCATCATTTCTTCTCCCTTTCATATCCTACTCTTCCCTTTCTCTTTTGTTCCCCTGACAATACACTCCTCCATCCAGAACAGAAACTCCACTGTTGTCTCTTAATGGACAATTAAGTCTTCCCCTGGTCTCTACTGTTATTTTAGTGTCCATTGACAGCAATTGCATTGTAGTGGCTGTATTGAATGCTAGTTTTCAGTGACGTAAGAGGGAATGTGTCTCTTTTTTTTCCTTAGGCAGTACCAACATTATGTAATTCATGGCTAAGAATTTATAGTTTTGTTTTGCTTTGATGATTTATTTAAAGTTTTGTTTACATACTCATTTCTCCCAGAATCTTTGTTGCTAAATTACTGATTTACTCATAGGGCCTAGATTCTCATTTCCTGAAGTGAGTCATTTATTAGTCATATCAATTTTCTTGGAGCAATGTTCCAATTTAGCAGTCAGGCCTAGTTATATCTAATCTAACAACTGGACTTAACTAACTTTATCTGAACTTTCTCCCTACATAAACTTTGTTTGAAGAGTGAACTATTAAAGTAGATCAATGTCCCATACAGCACATGCATAGGTATATTTTCTTATAGGCCCATTAGGCTGTAACATGTTAAACTAATAGCTATTGTTTCCTAGACAGTTTAGAATCTTTTGTATTATTTCCTATAGCTATTTATTGGGGCATAGTAGAATATAACTGGTTTATAGTGTAACCAAAAGTAGATGTTTCATAATATTTTCATTACCTTCTCAATAATGTTATTCCGTTTTGAGTTTTAATTATTAAGAAGTAATTATCAGCCAGGCACAGTGGCTCTTGTCTTAAATCTCAGTCCTTAGAAAGACTGAGATGGGAGGATTACTTAAGGACAGGAGTTTGAGACCAGCCTGGGCAACATAGCAAGATCCTGCCTCTACAAAAAAAAAAATACATATTATATTATCTAGGTATGGTGGTGCACACATGTAGTCCTAGGTACTCAGGAGGCTGAGACTGAACTACTAGGATCATATCACTGTACACCTGAACTCCAGGGTCACCAGAGAGAGACCCTTTCTCAAAAACAAAAACAAAAAAAAAAAAAAAAAGGAAAAAGAAAAAGAAGAAAAGTAATGCTAATGATATTTACAGATAAGTAGTTTCTATTGGTCTCAGTATTATGCATCCTGTTCAAAACACTATAGCATATAAGACACTAGAAAATAATAAAGAAGATCTAGAAAGCAAAGAATAATTTTTTTAAAAAAACCCTCATCTTCTTGTAGCTGGAATAATTGATGGGGACTGATATTCATGAATTATATTTGTTTGAAAAATAAAATTAAAATACTTAAAATATTTATGTTATGTATTCAACATTTGTTAGCCTGTTTATATCTCAGTATGAAAAAAAAATCTTTCTAAAATGCTTATCCTTCTCCAGTGTGGGCTGTCATATCACAAAACCTGTTTTATTTTTGTTTATTTGTTTTGTTTTGTTTTCTAATTCAACACTCTGCTACCAAGTTTTATAATGCAATTCTTTTCTTTAAAGTTTCATATTAGTGAATAACATGACCATTTCAAGTTTTCCTCAGTCTCCTCTTGAATCTTTAATAATAACAAAAACTAAAAGGCAAATGCTACAATAACAAGAAATAATTATTGTTAGGATAATGTATATTTCACCAAATTATCAGATAAAATATTAAGAAAGATGTTACTCTGTGAAAATAATTGATTTTGCAAATGTGTATAATAATTGTTACCTAATAGTCCATGGATAATGGCTATGTACTTTAAGTCAATAAATGAATCAATTTGTTCTTGTTAATGTTTTTATCATTTCTTTTATATTAGTTATTTTAAATTGATGGTCCTAGAAAGAATGGCTAAAGGAGACAATTAAAAGGAAATGTAAACATAAATAAAAGTGCATATGTAAAGAAAGAAAGCTAGGTATATAAGCACATTAATGAGACTTGGCAGGAATTAAGAGATTATTTATCAAAAGTAGAGAAACCATGGCATTGCACATGTATGCTCTGCAAAACTCCAAGGGAAATTTCATGTTGAAAGAGCTTTTGGAACAAATTCTTCTATCAACTTTGAGTTACTATTTATATTCTTTGTTCACAAGGTTCTTGGAAAATGAATTTTTGTTTTTTCATTCAGAAAGTTTAGAATAATTGCTAACTTGACAGATACTATTTGGTATATAGACACTATTTTGGTTGGTGCACAAGCAATTACCATTTTGGCCATTACTTTCATGGCAAAAACCGCAATTACTTTTGCGCAGAACCTAATACATTCTGTTTATTAAAATGTGCCTTTTCTAGAACACTTATATTGTTTAGTATATTTAAAGTACTAAATCCTTTCTTTTCTGCCAAACTGGTGTAATAAACTTTACTTGTGCTAATTCTAATGATGTATAAATGTTTCAAGACCATATAACTTTGCTTTAAAACAGCATACAGTTATTATACTAAGGCACTCCTTGTCATTTAGGTTCAAAGGAAACAAACATTTATTGTACTAGACCTAACAGTAAAAGCACTTGTCAAATAGTTTGAGTGTAAAACTTCAGTTTTTCTATTTTTTTAAATGCATACTAAGGATCTGAATTTCATAAAAGGTGGGTGGTTATTCTTAGTTTCTTTTTTTCTTCACAATAGCTTAAACAGCATTTGAGCAAAGATCCAGATACATTCAATTTAAACATGATTTCTTGAAATTATTTCATTTTTTCTTCAGATCACAGTACAGGATGATGCTTTTCTTCTGTTTCATTGCCAAGACATGGCCTGATACTTTAAAAATCAGAGTGCCATGAAAATAATAAGGGAAATACTTTAAATGTGTAATATTTACACATATTCTTTAATGTGGGTACACACACACACACACACACGCGCGCACACATTCTTTGATGGAGGTTCCACAACAAAATAATAAGATAATTACCATATGATCCAGAAATGCCACTGTTAGTACATATCCAAAGGAATTGAAATCAGTATCATTTCTTAATTACTGATTATTTCTTCAAATTAATTTTTAAATTATAATGGCTACAGAAATATAAGTTGGAAAATCAAAGAAGTCTAAAATTCACTGAAAAAAATGATAAAATATAGTACAGAAAGACTTAAGTCTTTAATTACCATCTATCTGCCTATAATTTAAAAACCTATAGATTGAATCCAGGGCTTTCTTCTGAGCCCCAACAATGTATCTGTCAGTGGATATACCACATAAGGTTCATGATCATTTGCAAGCAACAATTGTCTACAGTGACACCTTTTGTACTTTATCTTTCCTAATTCCTTCTTGCTTTCCATAGTAACCTTTCATAACTTTAACTAGTTCTCAAGGGATGCTCTATCTCATTATTTTGCACATCCCCTAGCTGTGCAGGTCTTGTCAGTTATTCCTCAGTCTGCAGTGATTAGTTCAGGAGATGGACATCAGGTCTAAATAGAGTCAATAAAATTATCTTCAACAGGTATTAGTTATCTTCCTCTGTGATCATTATCTCTAAATTGCTAGTAACCATATTCTAAACAATTAGTGGAAACAGAATTAAACCAAGAAAAAGAAATTTGATCCAAGATATGTAGGAGAAACAGCAACTTTAAATATTGGGCTATTGGTTGTAGCAGTGGCTATAGTTTGAGTAAATCTTTGGATGTACCAAAGGCATGTGTAATTAGTTCGTTTTCACAATTCTATAAATACAAAGCCGAGACTGAGTAATTTATAAAGGAAAGAGGTTTAAGTCCCTCACAGTTCTGCATGGCTGATGCGGCCTCAGGAAACAAATCGCGGCAGAAAGGCGAAGCAAAGACCTTCCTCATACGGTGGCAGGAGAGAGAGAAGACAGAGAAAGGGGAAGAGCCCCTTGTAAAACCACTGGATCTTGTGAGAACTCACTTTCACAAGAACAGGGTGGGGGAAACCACCTCCATGAACCAATCACCTCCCTTGCTCAACACGTGGGGATTACAGGTTCCTCCTTCGACACGTGAAGATTACAATTCGAGATGAGATCTGAGTGGGGACACGGAACCAAACCGTATCAGCATGAATCAATTGAGTATGTTTAAAGTGAGGATCCAGCTACAGAAACTCAGAAAATCTCATTTAGTGTTATCTACTATTCATTATTATTCAAAAATTTCTTCTTCCTCTTTCATTAATAATGGAGTATCATATTGCCTTCCTTTTTTTCTTGCTAACTACTTGTTTGACCTATGACAGACTCTCTGAGTGTAAATTATTTTACCTCTAAGTGGGGTAAATACAATATTTATATTACAACAATGTTTTCAGAATAAAATAAGTACAGTACCTGCACTTTAATAGTGGTTAGTTACTCACATGGATGACTGAGAATCATCTTTCATTTTTCTTATTTATTCCTTTCAATCATCTGCTTATATTCCTTTTAATCCAGGTTTTCTTCACCCCTATTGCTGCAGCTTTAAGTGTATTTTCTCAATATACTATGGAGGTAGCAAGTAATCAGAAATCTCAGTGGCCTCCAACAGCAAGCATTTCTTTTTCTCTCATGTTAGATGTCTGCAGCTGCTAGTGGATGCCTACATCTTTGTTGTATATGTTTTCACATTTGATACCTAGGGAAGAATCAATCTTTCTTTAGGACACGCTGTTGTAGTTACTGAAGGAAATGAGTAGGTGAAAGGAGGATATATCTAATGACACTTAAAGGGTTCACGAAAGTGACACACTGTTACACCGTTCACATGTCACAGGTCCAAGCAAGTAATAGGGCCAACCCAGTAAGCCATCTAGGGAAGCATACTTTGCTTACAGGGAATCACTTCCAGTCACATGGCAATGAGTAGGAAGGTGTTATTTTCCTAGATTGAAGAATAAGACAACTTACTTACCACAATGAGGCTCCATTTCAGCTCATCTGACTTATGCTAATAACTTCTTATGGGCCCCCCTGCCTTTACTTTAGTCTTATGGGCTTTCATTCTATTACGGCAAAAATAAAGAATAAAATAAACTAACCATCTTTCTGAAATACAAACCTTTCAACCACTCTCTATTTAAACATCTTACTTTGTTTCCTCCATCACCTTAACAATAAAATTTATACTCCTTTTCTGGACTAAACCTCATTTGACCTGTTGACACTGCCCCATGTGTTCAATTCTATATTTTAAATAATTTATACTACTTTTATCTTCATTATTTTGTATAAATTTTCCCTCTACTGAAATACCATCTTCTCTCATGTCTACTTTTGTTTTTTATCAAGGGCAGAGGAGGTGAGGATAAAAATTTTAAAACCAAAACAAATGCACTTAATGTGCTTTTGATGACTCTCTTACCATTCAAACATTGTGATAGGCATTGGCATAATTAAATCTTTCTCCCTTAGCAAACAAGTCAAATACTTCCACAAATTTGAATGAATGTTTGCATCGATGAACATTTAACACTAAGCTTAACAAATAACACAATAGAATCCAACTTGGACACTAGCAGATCATCTTGTCATTTTCATGGTGTTAACCTGCCAACTTTGATTGAAAATCTAAGTATTTATAGTATTTTCACATTTAACTTGTCATCATCCCTATAAACAACTTGGAAAATGAAGTAGAGAACAGCCTTTAATTTTTTATGTGCCACTTGAGGAAATACTTCCCAATTGCGCCTAAAAATGTCAATGAACTAATTGAGATTCTCTAAGCATATATAATGTACTTTTCTTCTTCCTTGATCTGTTTCCTATGTTATTATTTTTCTGCCCTTCGTCCTTGGTTTCACTCAGTTAGCTGCTATTCTTATTTTTGATTTACATTCCAAAAGACAGTTCACATTTATAAAGCATATACAACTTGAAAGCAGACTTTTAACCATTATTATATTTTAATATAATATTTTATTCATTTAATCATTATTATAAGTGCCCCCAAACCACCTCATGAAATCAGTTCTCTTATTATCCATATTTAATTGATGTGGAAACTGATTTAAAGATATATTAATTAATTTGCCCAAGACTACATAACCAGTAATCTTTAGGAGGATAATAGTAGTCTCTAAGGAGAATACTTAAATATTTCCTTTGTCCCTTGATTCTGTTCTAAACTAAGTGACCAACAAGACAAAGGAATAATAGATGAAAGCTAACCCATCATCTTTGTGCATGATGAAATCTAAGTTGGAGGACATAGCTTAATATTTACAAAACAAACGCCTACTCATAATAAATTCCAGTGTATGGCATATATAGATATATTAGCACAGTAGTGATGGACCAGGGCAGATCTCAAATTTAAAACAGCTTAGTCCAGTGAAGTTAACTTAGCCTAGTTATGTTAGGAGATTGCCTGCTAAATTCAAAGAGGTTACTGCCAAAAAGAAACTCCAGCATAACTAAGCTATACATGCCCAATGATTTACTTCAAACTTTGCCAGTAAGCTATGATTCTGTGCCTCTCAAGGGCAGAATGAGTATAGGATCAGAGAAGGACCAACGGAGTCTCACAAAATAACATTTTTTACAAGGAAAAAAAAAAAAAAATGAAAACCTCCAGAAGTAAAAAAAATACTGTTTCCAAACTATGATTACTTTATTTTTTTCTCACACTTTTCCACCCACACATTATTTTCAGCTGATGACTTTGCTTCATACTCCATTGAGAAATATTAATAACTAACAATTATGTTACACCTTCTCAGGGCCAGACACTATTCTAAGAGCTTTACATATATTGAGTCTTAATGAAATGGAAGCAATCAGGCAGAAATTCTTTGTACTACATAATGCCAAATCTACAAAACTTCTTTTCTTTTTAGTTGAGTAATCTTTCTTGTTTGTATTACAGTGAATAAATCTTTCTTCTTCTAAAATAAGTTAAACCTACCACTCCAAACCTATGTTCATGTTTTAGTTCAAGCATGCCCTAACTCACTTAAGAATTTTGCTCCTACAATTATTTCATTTTTACTGTGGAATCATTAATAATTTCTGTGCTAATAAATTATGACCATAACATCTCCATTTACCAAAATAAATTTCCTTAAGTTATATATTTTTACCTTTACTTTTAATTTAAAAAAATTGTGTGTATTTATCATGTACTAGTTGTTTTAAACATATACACATTGTGGAATGGCTAAACCAAGCTATTTAATGTATGCATTATCTCACATACTTATCATTTTTTGTGGTAAGAACATAAAATATACTCTTAGCAATTCCAACAATATAGTACATTGTTACTAATTTTAGTCAACATGTTGTATAATAGATCATTGAATTTACTCCTCTTAAGTGAAATTTTGTATTCTTTTACCAATGTTTCCCCAACTCCACCCCACTCTTAACCCTTGGTAGCCACCATTCTTCTTTCTTGTATGAATTCAACTTTTAAGAATTCTACATATTATTGTGTGGTTGCCTACATATTTTTGTGGGCCAGGAAAAACCTGTTTTATGAATAGTGGTGCTCCAGAGTTATATTTGGGATAGTTAAGTTCTGTTTTTTGTTTTTGTTTTTTGATTGTACTCTGTATCATTACATAATGTTCTTCATTGTTCTTCTAAATTTTTATTAGTTTACAGTCTGTTTCATCTGATGTAATAGATTCCTGCTCTTTTTTATTTTCTGATTGCATAGCAGATCTTACTCCATTGTTTCACTTTGAGCATGTGATTCATTTACATGGAAGATGGGTCTCATGCCAGGTGACCAAGGCTAACATCACAGTAATAGGTCACATTGATAGAATGTATGCTTAATAAGATGTGATGAAAATGAAACTGTTTATCTATAGTTGTTCTCTCAAAACACATGACTCTACTCTAAATCAGGGAAAAAACCTCATGCACACCTCAGTTGAGATACATTCTTCAAAGCAAATCACTAGTTATACTCTCAACTGTCAAGGTCATCAAAAACAAGAAAAACATGAGAAACTCTCACAAGGAAACGAGCCTGTGAGGTGACTAATAAATGTAATGTGATAATCTGAATTGAACCCTGGAACAAAAAAAAAAAAATTAGAAAAACAAACTGAGAAAACTGAAATAAATTATGAACTTTCATTAATAAGAATATGTTAATGTGTTGATTTAATTGTGGCAAATGTGTCAAATTCATGTAAAATGTTAATAATAGAGACAACTGAGCATGTGGTCTATCTTATAATATATTCCATGTGCAGATAAGAAGGATGTATATTCTGTAGTTGTTGGGTGCAGTGTTCTGAAGATGTATATTAAGTCCAGTTGGTCAAGTGTTGAGTTTAAGTCCAGTTTCTTCGTGAGTTTTCTGCCTCAGTGATCTATCTAATGATGTTAGCGTGTTGAAGTCTACACTATTATTGTGTGGTTGCCTACATATTTTTGTGGGCCAGGAAAAACCTGTTTTATGAATAGTGGTGCTCCAGAGTTATATTTGGGATAGTTAAGTTCTGTTTTTTGTTTTTGTTTTTGGATTGTACTCTGTATCATTACATAATGTTCTTCATTGTTCTTCTAAATTTTTATTAGTTTGCAGTCTGTTTCATCTGATGTAATAGATTCCTGCTCTTTTTTATTTTCTGATTGCATAGCAGATCTTACTCCATTGTTTCACTTTGAGCATGTGATTCATTTACATGGAAGATGGGTCTCTTGAAGAAAACAGATGGTTGGGTCTGCCTTTGTATCCAGCTGACCATTCTACATATTTTAATTGGGATATTTAACCCATTTACATTCAAAGTTAGTATTGATATGGTTGATTTTTATCTTGTCATCATGTTGTTAGCTGGTTGTTACCTAGTCTTGATTATTTAGTTGTTTTATGGTGCCTGTGAGCTATGTGCTTCAGTGTTTTGTTTGTCTGTTTGTTTTATTTGTGGTAGCATGTGACACCTTTTTTTCAATTTCATGTTTAGCACTCCCTTAAGGACCTCTTGTAATTCTGGCCTGGTTGAAAGGAATTACCTCAGCAATTGCTTGCTGGAGAAGAATTCTATTTCTCCTTCACTTGTGAAGCTTAGTTTGGCAGGATATAAAGTTCTTTTTTTTTTTTTTTTTTTTTTTGAGACGGAGTCTCGCTCTGTTGCCGGGGCTGGAGTGCAGTGGCCGGATCTCAGCTCACTGCAAGCCTAGCCTCCCGGGTTTACGCCATTCTCCTGCCTCAGCCTCTGGAGTAGCTGGGACTACAGGCGCCCGCCACCACGCCCGGCTAAATTTTTGTATTTTTTAGTAGAGACGGGGTTTTACCGTGTTAGCCAGGATGGTCTCGATCTCCTGACCTCGTGATCCGCCCGTCTCGGCCTCCCAAAGTGCTGGGATTACAGGCTTGAGCCACCGCGCCCGGCGGATATAAAATTCTTGATTGGAATTTGTTTTCTTTAAGGATGCTGAAAACCTTTCTGGCTTGTAAGGTTTCTGCTGAAATGTCTGCTGCTAGACTGTGGGATTTCTTCTGTATGTGACTTGACCCTTTTTTCTAGCTGCCTTTAAAATTTTTCTCCTTTTGTGTTGACTTTGGTGAATCTGGATGGGGATGGTCTAGATACTTATATAGTATCTACCCAGGGTTCTCTGCATTTCTTGGATTTGCATGTCAACCTCTCTCCTGAGATTAGGGAAATTTTCATGGACTATATACTCAAATATATTTTCCAAGATGCATATTCTCTTTCTTTCTCTCTCAGGAATGACAATGAGTCATATATTTGGTCTCTTCACATAATATCATATTTCTTAGGAGGTTTATTAAATTTTATAAAATTCCTTTTATTTTTTCTGAGTTGATTCAAAAAACCAGTCGTCAAGCTCTGATATTCTTCCCTCAGCTTGGTCTACTCTGCTGTTAATACCTCTCATTATATTATTATATTCTTAAGTAACACTTTCACATCTAGAAGTTCAGTTTCATTCTTTTAAAACAGCTATTTCATCTTTCTGTTCTTGGATCATTTTACTGGATTCTTTGGATTCCTTGGATTGGGTTTCCGCTTTCTCCTGAATTTCAATGCACTAAATTGCCATCCACATTCTGAATTTTGTGTCTGTCATTTCAGACTGGTTAAGAACCATTGCTGAGGAGCTAGTGAACTCATTGGGAATTATGGGGAAACTCTGGCATTTTGAATTGCCACAGTTCTTGAACTGATTCTTCCTCATCTTGGAGAATTGATGTTTCTTTAACTGTGATGTAATTTGAGTATAGTCAGTTGGCTTCATTTGTGGATGCCTTCAGAGGCCCAGGCCTCTGTATAGGATTTTTATGTGTGGCTGAATTCTTGTTTTTGCTTCCCATGTGAATATATCATCAGGAAAATGTTTGGTGGTTTAGTTTGGGCTGTGATGCAGTAGATGGTGCTTAAGAGTAATGGCCAGTAGGTAGACTAATATCCAGCCACACTGCTCTCTTATACTTTCTCACATTCATAGGCATGCTCTGTATTGTGGGGGGATAGAGAGATGAAGCCCTCACCAGATCTGCTCCTGGGCGGTGTTGGATCCCTTTCTGATCATTGGCACTGTGTCGTTTCTCTTGTGTTTCTTTTGTTAGATGTTCCAGGCTGCTGGGAGGAAGGGAGGCCACTGAGCAGAGGCTGCAGCAGAAAGATGTGTCACACCCATTCTGGACTGGCCCTGTAGAGGGACACATGCCCCACTTCCACTGCATCCGTGGGGAATGGTCATCTATGGCTGCTCTCCACTGAAGCTGCTCTGTGCCATCCAAAGTCTTATCTCTGTCTGCTCCTTGGGGAAATCTTGCCAGCTCAAATGTTCATGGGTGCTTTGGGGTCCCCTATAGCTTAGGTCCCAGAAGTACAAAGTGAGAGTGAGCTATATCCCTCAGTTCCCTCATGCACCCCTTTCTTAGGAGCCATTCAGGACTGGAACTAGCACAAGTATCTGAGTACCTTGTACGGGGATCCAAGCTTCCTCCCTCTTCAACTATGGCCTTAGTGTCACCACTCCATTTTATTTTTATCTCCAAAGATTTGTTCAAATTATGGTAGTTTAGTCGATAATATGGTCTGCCTTCTTGGGAGCAGCGCTCCTTGGCTGTATTCAGTCAGTCATATTTCCTGACTCCAACCATTATTCTTAACAGGTTATTCTACGAATTATTATTTATTTACAATAGAGAAAATATGTTAAGGTGTTTTATTTCTTTAATATGTTTGCCTATTAATGCTAAGCCTAGGGTTATGTTCAGAGAATACAAAAGTTATTTCTATGCTATTTGTATAAATTTTTTCTTTATTGATGTAAACTGGCTTTATGTCTATATCCAACTAAATTGTGTCTATAAAGTTTACAAAACATTTTGGGCAGCTTATCAAATATTACATTAACAATTAGCATCCATCACCTCATAAGAATCAAGACAAAATTAATTTGATATAATAAAAATTGGTATAGAGTGAGGTGCACTTTTTCTTTGTGGTTGGTGTTCTGGCTACCTTCTGATTATGAATCCATATCCAAGTTAAACTCTTCTGGTCCTGGGAGGCTAATCTATTTCGGCTGCACCAAGAGGTTACTGACCTACTGGCTTCTGGTGTATTTCCCAATGAAAAGCACTGACATGATGTAAGAAGGTAAGGAGAGAAGTTGATTATATACTGCCCAGCATCTCTTAGGACAGATTCAGATAACTGGATGCCCCACTACCAAAAATCACAGACCCTGTCAGATAGTAATTTTCACCTCATCACACCACTCTTCTGCTTCTCTCTCTTTCCCCAAGAACATGATCTTATTTGCTAACTAAATAAAACCTGTCATGTATGTGTTCAAAAATATCAAACATACTCCTCTATATATTTTTATGAAAAAAGAAAGACCTCAATATTACTCAGATGATAAAAAGTGGACAAAATCCTTCTGTATTATGGATTGTTTCTTTATTATTTGAGAAAGTTAAAGAGCTGTTCAATTCAACAAGATTATCAAGGAACTCATGTATTTAAAGACCAAAAATTTTAAAATATGTGTATTTAATCTGCTTCCAATTCTTCTAACAATATGAAAAATTCACCATGAAGATGACTTTCTCTACCCATGATGTATGTAACTATATGATAACTGACAGTATGAAGCAAAACTACTATAATTACAAATAATGATTAAGGAATCACAATACATTAATAGTATTTTGAAACACCTTGTATCATACTAGAAAGTATAGTATTCTGTATTACTTGTGTCTCATTTTCTTTTTTACTAGATATATCTCTACCCTAATAAGTATTGGTGCTGATGATATAAGAAAATTAAGATTATAGTACACAATGAAATTAATATTAAAGGTATATTCAAACAGTGTATAATTATTTTGTGGATAATTTTATATTAATTAAGAGCAAAGGCAAAAAATATATATTTTCTATAATATATATTTTCCATGTATATTATATAATATATATACACACATATGTATATATAAAATGTACAATTAGATAAATAAGCAAAAAGAATTATAACCCAATTTCGATTAAATCTTGTTTCAGGTATAAAAATTGTAAATGTGCTTTCTTAGCTGAATTTATTCTTCGTATTTCAGCATTACTCATATATTAACCACTTAGCAGTTTGTATCTCTCTAGGAATGTGTTGTTTTCGTCTAAGTTATCTTATCTATTAGCCTACATTTATCTTGAAACCTAGATGTTGAAAGTTATGTCTCAGGTTTTTTTAAGCTACTGAGAATTTCCATTTATATGTAGAAAAATGTCTTGATGGAATTTTAACATCTAAGGAATTACTAAGTAGTGTTGTGTATGTACAGCTTTATGAAAAACTAAAATAATTTACAAATCAGAATAACCAAGTTCCTAATAAGGTTAGCAATCTAACTTTAGCTACAAACAAAATTTGTATTAAACGTTATCAAACCTTTCCCCCACTACTATTGTTACTTTAAATCTGTATTAATTATGGTGCACTAGAATTGGTTGCTGATTAGTATCTTCTAATCCTTTTATTTTTACCATAAAGTAGTTATAAATCAATTATTTACATTTAACCCCTCATAATTAAATTCTGAAGCATTATTATCTGACTTATATTGTGTTAAAACAGGGCTATCCCAGGGGTTTCCATTGCTGCTGCCACGTTTTCCAAAAGTGTTTTTGTTTGTGTGTTTTGTTTTCTTTTTGTTTTGCCTTGCTTTTTGAGACAAAACAAAAAGCCTTGCTTGTTTGAGACAAAACAAAAAACAAAACATTGCCCAGGCTGGAGTGCAATGGCAGGATCTTGGCTCATTGCAA
This sequence comes from Piliocolobus tephrosceles, assembly GCF_002776525.5. Lineage (NCBI taxonomy): Eukaryota > Metazoa > Chordata > Mammalia > Primates > Cercopithecidae > Piliocolobus > Piliocolobus tephrosceles. Next base: position 71,126,360 of record NC_045444.1, on the reverse strand, counting down.
CCTCTGCCTCCTTGGTTCATGCAATTCTCCTGCCTTAGCCACTCAGGTAGCTGAGATTACAGGTGCCCGCCACCATGCCCAGCTAATTTTTTGGTATTTTAGTAAAGATGGGGTTTTACCATGTTGTTCAGGCTGGTCTTGAACTGCCAACCTCAGGTAGCCCACCTTCCTCCGCCTCCCAAAGTGCTAGGATTACAGGCATGAGCCACCGCACCTGGCCTCCAAAAGCTTTAAAAAAATTTTTTGGATACTTTGAGCCCACTTGCCTTGTGAAAAAATGGTTATAACTTATTTAACAAAAGTTTGACAAGTGTGATTTTTCTTCACCAATAATGCAATAAAGAATTGGAGATAGTCACAGAAATATTTTCCATATGGTTGATATCAAGCAGTAACAACAAGTATAATATCAGAGAGGTAGAAATACAATTGTGAATCAGGGAATTGATACATTCTCAGCTAAATTAACTGGCAAACAGAGTAAAATTTATTGTTCTAATTATGGTATATTCTTTACAATGGAGATTAAAAAAATGTTTTCCATGATCCATACTTAGTATTAAGGACATTTTGTATTTTTCTATTTCTTCCAAAGCTGTTTTAGTTCCAATTATAAAAGGTGCTATAAACTTATTTGGCAGCAGTAAAGTTTCTAATTCATTGTTGATGGTTATGTTGAAACAATTAAGAATCATATTTTAAACAATCTCTTGAACACCTTTTAAATATATTCACGCATATTATATTTTATTTAAATAGTCCTTTTATTTACTATCAAGATTATATTTTCCTAGAGTTACTTCTGGCTATGCTGTTATGGTTTATAATATAATAATCCAGATTTGTTTAATCAATATAAAACATTTATACTGAAATATTTCAAGTCATTTGTCATACAGTGAAGCTAAAATAAAGAAAATCATGCAAAAGTGTAAATAAGAAGTAGAATATATGTGCATTAGAGAGAGCCTCTTTAAACTGTCTTGGAAGTGATGAAAGCATGACACAAAAATGTTTATACTAGAAATATTAGAATACGTTTACTACATCTGTTCTTTGATATAATCCCTTACCTAAAATTAGTTTAATTATAAATATTTAGATTTATTTCTTATATAGCAGAGTAATATTTTTATTTAAATTTTGGAAATATATTTCTTATCCAAGGATGCTCTAGGGTGCTTTATATGTAATAGAACTTTTTAAAATGGATATACTCCAAGTTTAACCGTATTAACACAATACCAATAAACATTTCAAATTAGAGAGGTTGTGAAAAATAGGAATCTAGAGTTGGAAGTAGCTTTAATGATCATGTAGCCCAATCCCCTCATTTTACAGACAGAGAAATTAAAGGACAGTGAGAGTACCTGATGTTAAGCCAAGATTATGACAACAAATTACCAGTAAAGCTAGGACTTGACCCCGATCTCGCAGGGGCCAGGCATTTAGAATCGGCGCTCCTTCCACTATATTAAACAGTAACAGAAGTGTTTCTAGCGATATATTACTAAATTAACTCTATAGATTATTCTCATTTCATTTGTTATGTTTTTATTAGATTTCTTTTTTTTTTTTATTATTATACTTTAAGTTCTAGGGTACATGTGCATAACGTGCAGGTTACATATGTATACATGTGCCATGTTGGTGTGCTGCACCCATCAACTCGTCAGCACCCATCAATTCATCATTTATATCAGGTATAACTCCCCAATGCAATCCCTCCCCCCTCCCCCCTCCCCATGATAGGCCCCAGTGTGTGATGTTCCCCTTCCCGAGTCCAAGTGAGCTCATTGTTCAGTTCCCACCTATGAGTGAGAACATGCGGTGTTTGGTTTTCTCTTCTTGTGATAATTTGCTAAGAATGATGGTTTCCAGCTGCATCCATGTCTCTACAAAGGACGCAAACTCATCCTTTTTTATGGCTGCATAGTATTCCATGGTGTATATGTGCCACATTTTCTTAATCCAGTCTGTCACTGATGGACATCTGGGTTGATTCCAAGTCTTTTTATTAGATTTCTTATACACATTATTTTGATTTAGGTTTTAGAGCCTAAATTTAACTTTAAAAACCATAGAAGAGAAGTTGTATGTTAAAGGCATATTCATTTTCCAAAAACGCATAATTTTAAAAATTCAGATTTGAGTAAGTCAAATAAAATCTAACTTAAGTATACAACTTGCTAAAGTTCTAATATTCATCAGCAGGTCTCCTAAATTAGAACTTGTAAGTGGAAAGAGATACATTTTGGAAAAAATTCAAGTTATTCTGTTTGTCATTTTCTGATCAGGTCAATTAAGAGACTCCTAAAATCAAAAACAATTGCTATTTATTGTTAAGTAAAATTAATGTTGTATTAATTATATATAACATTTTTCATTGGGATACATTTAGAATAACACCATAATTTTATAATATTATAGGTTCCTAGTATTTGCACCCCAAAGTGCTGCAATATAATACCCCAATTCTTGCAATTATATACCAACATGGAAATACTAATTGTTTATTTTTCCCTCTTTAAAAAAAAGCGTGCAATATGTTGCTTTTAGATAGTCACATAATTATGTGACTATTGTTAAATTTCTAATTTTAGAATATTTTAATCACCTCCAGAGAAACTTCATAAACATTACCAGTCATTCCCACACATTCACTCCCATACACACCCTCAGTTAACAGTACACATTAATCTATTTTTTGTCTCTAAGATTTGCGTATTCTAGAAATAGTACATAAACAAAATCATACAATATTTGCTAACTGACACTAGCTTCTTTCACTTAGTATAATGTTTTGAAGTTTCACTCATGTTGTAGCATGTGTTAGTGCTCTTCTTTTTTTAATTGCCAAATGATATTCTAGTGTATGGATATATTACATTTTGTTGATTCATTAATCAGTTTCCTAGATAACTTTTGACAACTTGAGAAAATTCCCTTTTATTTCTACTATATTCTTATTATAAATTGGTATTGCTTTTTCTGCATTCATTGAGATGATAATGTGTTTATTTATTCTGTTAATATAATGCATTAAATTTATTTTATGTATTAAACCAACCTTAGATAATTGGGATAAATGTCACTTGACCATAGTACAATTACTGGATTCAGTTTGCTACTATTTTTATACATATTTTTGTACCTATATTCATAAGAAATATTAATTGGCAGTATTAACTAATCAAGATATCTTTGGTTTTGATATCAGGGCAATACTGACCTCATAGAATGAGTTAGGAGGTATTTTCATTTTTTTTTCTATTTTATAGAAGCATTTCTGAATAATTGGATTAATTTTCCTTCATAATTGGTAGAATTCACCAGTGTAGCTGGGAGGGAGGTGGGGCGGGGGTGCTGGGCTTTTCTTTGTGGAAAGTTTTATATTCACTAATTCAATGTATTTACCTGCATGGTCTATTCAGATATTCTGTTCGTTCTTGAGTCAGCCTTAGTAGTTTGTATCTCTCTAGGAATGTGTTGTTTTCATCTAAGCTATCTGATCTGTTGGCCTACATCTATTCAAAGAACTCAACTTCTAATTCTCTCAAAATAGAGCTTTCATTCAAGGCTGGCACAGGGCTGGAAAGAAAGAGATTGAGATAGAACAAGCTAAAATGTCCTGAAGTTGATAATTTTCACTTAATGTAATTTGTACTAAAATTTTCCTGGTATCCCATTATGATAAAATTCTCTCAAAAATGATGGTTATTAGTAAACCTAATGTATACACATTAAACAACAACATATTAAAGATAATTATTAGATTCAACATATTTAAAGGTGATCATTAATCATCTGATTATGATTACTTTTGAAACATGTGATTTCAACTTGGCATTCAAGTCATAAGACCTACCTTGCCAGACGACATTATTTTATCCTTAAACTTATTACAATAACAAAATAAAAATTCATCTCACTTTAAAAATAAAGAAAAATACTTGGGAAATCTCAGATTAATTTTTTTCTAATAATACTTTTTTTTCCAAAATTTTATTATCTTTAAATCTTCTTCCAGATGTGCTCAGTCTTGTGCATGAGTAACAGTTTGTGTGAAGTCAAAAGCAGCTAAAGTTGGGTTTCTTGTGTGAAACCTTTCAGTTAATCTTTCCAGAAGCATTATTAAAATACTATAACCTCCAATGGAGTCAGTTGGCCTTTGGGAAAAGGTACTATTTTAAGAAGATCTAGGTCTTTTGGAAATTTCTATGCTGCCTCATTTCTACTTTTTTACGTAATAGCTATTAAAGTGAGTGATGTTTTGCTGAAAGACTGCACAGCAAAACCTACTTGTTTTAAATACTGTGCAATCTGTGCTGCAAGTTACTGGCTAATTGCAGTAATTTTTTCCACCGACCAGTGAAATTTCACTCTCTGTGGGAGTTACTAATCCTCACACAACAGACCATATTACCCTCTCTGAGTATTCATGACCACTCACAACCCTAATCCATGGAGTTCATTACCATCTATTAAAAATCTCTATGACCCAAAACAATATGCGGACTTGTGAGTACTCCAGAATAACCACAGATGCAATAGTGTATGTCTTCATTTCTGCGTGCCTTCAAAAGTTTTGTTTGCACAGACAAAAATACAGCTTTTCACTAAAGCTTCAAACACAAATGACATCTATAGTGTGTGGTAATTAGCAAACTGAATTTGAAATAAGCATTGTTAAAATAAAATTAATGTTAGCTATATATTTAGATTCACATCTTGTGGTCATTAATGCTCATCAATTGATTCCTGATTTTAAAAGACAAATGTGCTAATTAGAAAAAACACAGAAAGCAAAAAAATAAAATTACAACACCTATAATCACACTAAAAAAAGGTTTTAATATATTTCTGTCTATTGCTATATAGCTCTTAAATCATGAATTTTTAGACATCAATTAATAGATGAGCAGAGCAATAGAAAGACATATATTTGTGTACATAAGGCAACTCTATATAAATAATCTACATCTTGCTTTACTCTCTCTACAAAAGAAATCTTTCTGCCACTGTACTTTTTATATTTACAATGGCTGCATGTTATTCCAGTGTATACATTTACCTAATTTACTTCATCATTTCCTTTGTCCTGTGCTTTTGAATTATTGTTAGTTTGACCTATATAAAGAAGGGTTGAATATATTTGACCATACATTATGGGTAACACTTTGCATTGTTTTCTTAGGAGAAATTCCTAAAAGTAAAAGTTGAGGTCAAAGTAATGCTTAATTTAATACTGTTGTTAATAGCAGGAAATGATTATTCCATACTGTCACTTTATTTGTCCTTGAAATTTGTTCTGTTTTTTATTTCTGTGTTACCACTTTTATTAAAATAGAGGATTTTTTTCATTTTTAGCTACTTGTAAAGCTTACAGTTTATGTACTTACATTTTTTTTATGATATTACCTCCTCTTAAAGATCAAATGAATTTATGTGTGTAAGGTGCTGTTTTCTTTTTCTTTTCATGTTGTTTGGTAACCGAGAATTTTACACCAATATCATTTTATGATCTTTACAATGTCTGTGGGCTTTATAATGTAAATTCTCTGCTAAATCCTGGTGTAGATTACTTGACTTCTCCTTTTTTAAAATAAATTTATCCAGAAGTATATCAATTGTATTAGTGATTTAAGTAACCTATATTTGAAATATTTGATCATCAATTGTAAATGTTTTAATTAAAAAATATTTTGAGCCAGGCACGGTGGCTCATGCCTGTAATCCCAGCAAATTCGGAGGCTGAGGCAGGTGGATCACCTGTGATCAGATGTTCAAGACCAGCCTGGCCAACATGATGAAAACCTCCTCCATACTAAAATTACAAAATTAAGTTGGGCATGGTGCATGCCTGTAATCCCAGCTACTCAGGAGGCTGAGGCAGGAGAATTGCTTGAACCTGGGAGGGGGAGGTTGCAGTGAGCTGAGATTGCAACATTGCACTCCAGCCTGGGCAACAAAAGTGAAATTCCATCTTAAAAAAAAAAGAATTAAGACAAAGGAAATAAACATGCCGTGCAATTATGCCATGCAATTCAAGAAGTATGGTGATGACTTTGCAGATATATGCATATGTTTATAGTCTTGCCAATGGTATGGACTGGGACAGGTACAGGAAATGTTCTTGGGGAAAGCGTGCTACTTCCTAGTTCTCTATTGACTCATTATGTTCTTAAGTACACATAAAAGCACTTGAGTGAGCAGTAAAGCAGAGGTCTTTAAAAATAAAGCAGAGCCTGTAATCCCAGCAGTTTGAGAGGCCGAGGAGGGTGCATCATGAGGTCAGGAGTTGGAGACCAGCCTAGTCAACATGGTGAAACCCTGTCTCTACTGAAAATACAAAAAATTAGCCAGACATGGTAGCGGGCGCCTGTAATCCCAGCTACTCACGAGGCTAAGGCAGGAGAATTGCTTTAACCTGGGAGGCAGAGGGTGCAGTGAGCCAAAATTGCACCACTGCATTCCAGCCTGGGCGACAGAGTGAGACTCCACCTAAAAAAAATACACACACACACACACTCACACACACACAAATGTATGAGTTTTTCCTTCCACACTCTTTAGATCAAATTTCTTGTTCTGTCTTTAGTTTTGAGATAGCCCCATAGATTATCAGTTTTTTAGACCTTCTTCTTTTTTAATATATAAATGTATAACTAAAATTTCCTTCAAGCACTGATTTAGCTATATCCCTCAAGTTTTGATATTTATTTTTTTGACATAATCCATTTTTACATTCATTTCTAATTTTTTGACATAATCCATTTTTACATTCATTTTTTTCTTAGAAGTATATGTCTTAATTTTCAAATATATAAACTTTTGAATTTATATTTCAAGTAGATTTTTTATATTAAACACACAGTGGTCACAGAACTATATTATCTTCAAATTTCTGAAACTTCTTGTGCATTGTTCATCTAAGGCACATTGCGTCTTAGAATATAATCAATTGCTATACGTATCCCATGTGCTCTTGAAAATGAATGCATATTGTTCATCAGTGTAGAGTTCTATTGAGTGTGTTATGTTATTTTATATATGGACATACATTCAATTTTTATATGTATTTGTCAATTATTCAACATTCTTACTCGTTAACTGTGGTCGCCTATCAGTTACTGAGATATGTGTTAAAATCTGCCATGAAAGTTACATTTGATCCTATAGTTCTGTCAATTTTGGCTTTATAATTTTGAACTTTCATTATTAGGCACAAATATGTAAATTTTAAATCTTCATGAAATGAAAGAGTAAGAAGAGAAGAAAAAAATAAAAAAAGAGGTAATTGAGGAAGGCCTCACTATAGCTGACAACTCCTTGCTCTGAAGATCTGTAATAATTTATCTTTATTAGTACTAGAACCAAATATCTAAAAGCTCAGTGGATCACGCTATGGATTCCAGAAACATATTTTTTTAACAGCATGAGAAGTGGTGACATCAACACAATGGCCAGCTTGAAGCTCTTAGTGGTCTTTCTCCTCCCCCACCAATAAAACAAAGCAACAAATAAACAACTATATTTTAAACAAAATAACTAATGAGGAGCACCAGGGAACAAAATAGAAGCAACAGAAAATTTTCAGAGCACAGAAACCCATATGGATGTATAGAAAAAAAAATAAAACATCTTGCCTCTGCCACCCCATACTTCAAGTAAGGATTAGCTCAGAACCAGGAGGGACTTCACCCTGTAAGGGAAGCTGCAAGTGAAATGGTAAGCAAGAGGACCCAAACAGCCCCCATCACCACCACAGACTCCAGGAGTACTGCACAAACCCTGCAGTACTCTCAGGGTCTGTGCTAACTTGAGGGAGCTCCCAAGATTTGAGAGTTCATATGCTGTGCTACCCCTTAGAGAAGAAAAAATACTGTGCCCTACCCCAATTTCTATACTGCTACTGCTCTGTGCCATCTTGAAACCAGAGTCACTGTTAGAGTGCATCCTATTCCTGGTGCTAGCAGCCATTGCAGCCTGGAAGCTTTGCTGCCACAGTACCATGCCCACTACAGAGTGCATCGTTCCTGAGCCTAGCGACTGCTATGCCTGAACACCTGGAGTCAAGTTTTCTTAGAGTTTTGCAAGCCCTCATCCAAGGCCATGGTTTATCCTCCCATTTGTGCCCAAAGTGAAGTAGAAGCTTGCCTTTTGGGGACCCAGGGCATGCAACTGCAAAAGTAGTTGTGCCCAACAGTGTTCCTTTTTTCTCCACAACTTCACCAGCATCTGTTATTTTCTGGCTTTTTAGTACCAGCCATTCTGATTGGAGTGCAATGGTATCTGTTTCAGTCCATTCTCATGCTGCTAATAAAGACATACCCAAGACTGGGTAATTTATAAAGGAAAGAGGTATAGTTCGCTCACAGTTCAGCATGGCTGGAGGGCCCTCAGGAAACTTACAATCATGGCAAAAGGATAGCAAACACGTCCTTTTTCACAGGGCAGCAGCAAGGAATAGTGTCCAGCAAAAGTGGGAAGGCCACTTATAAAACCATCAGGTGTCATGCGAACTCACTATTGAGACCAGCAGCCTGGGGGTAACCACCCCCATGATTTAGTTACCTCCCACTGGGTCCCTCCCACAACATATGGGGATTATGGGAACCACAATTCAAGATGAGATTTGGTTGTGGACACAGCCAAACCATATCAGTATCTCACTGTGTTTTTTATTTACTTTTATTTAATCAGTGATATTGAGCTTTTTTTCACATGATTGCATGTCTTCTTCTGAAAAGTGTCTGTTCATGTTCTTTGCCCACTTTTTGATGGGGTTGTTTTTTTCTGGTAAATTTGTTTCAATTCTTTATAGATGCTGGATATTAGACCCTTGTCAGATGCATAGTTTTCAAAAATTTTCTCTCATTCTGGAGGTTGTCTGTTTACTCTGTTGATAGTTTCTTTTCTGTGCAGAAGCTCTTTAGTTTCAGATACCATTTGTCAATTTTCATTTTTGTTACAAATGCTTTTGGCACCTTCATCATGAATTATTTGCCCATGTCTACATCACTAATGATATTGCTTAGGTTGTTTCCAGGGTTTTTATCATTTTGGGTTTTACATTTAAGTCTTTAATACATCTTGAATTAATTTTCATATATAGTATAAGATAGTAGTCCAATTTAAATCTTTTTCATATGGCTAAGCAGTTATCCCAGCACCACTTATTGATAGAGAATCCTTTCCCTGTTGCTTGTTTTTGTCACGTTTGCTGAAGGTCAAATAGTTGTAAATGTGTGGGATTATTTCTGGGTTCTCTATTCTGTTCCATTGATCTATATTTCTGTTTTTGTACCAGTACCATGCTGTTTTGGTTACTGTAGCCCTGTAGTATAGTTTCAAATTTGCTAGCATGGTGCCTCCAGCTTTGTCCTTTTTGCTGAGGATTGCTTTGGCTATTCAGGCTTTTTTGTAGTTCCATATGAATTTTAAAATAGTTGTCTAGTTTTGTGAAGAATGTCAATGGTAGTTTAAAAGGAATAACATCGAATCTATAAATTATTTTGGACAGTATGGACATTTTAATAATATTCATTCCTTCTATCCATGAGTAAGGAATGTTTTCTGGTTGTTTGTGTCATCTGTGATTTCTCTGAGTGGTGGTTTGTAGTTTTCCTTGTAGAGATGTTTTACCTCCCTAGTTAGCTCTATTCCTAAGTATTTTCTTCTTTTTGTGGCAATTGTTAAAGAATGACCTAACTGAAAAAAAAAAATTTGAAATGACATCATTCAAAATAACATAAAAAATAACTTAGGAATAAATTTAACCAAGGAGGAAAGATGTGTACACTAAAAGCCATAAGAAATTGAAAAAAAGATATTGAAGAAGACCCAAATAAATGGAAAAACATCTTGCGCTCTTGAGTTAGAAAAATTAATATTTTTCAAATGTTCACATTACCCAAAGTAATGTAAAGATTGAACACAATCCCTATCAAAATCCCAAAGTCATTCTCCATACAGAAAAAACATATTAAAATCTATATAGAACCGTAAAATATCCTGAATACTCCAAAAAATTCTGAGAAAAATAAAAACAAAATTAAAGGCAGCATACTTTCTGATTTAAAATTACATTACAAAGCTATAGGAATCAAAACACTATGATACTGGCATAAAAAAGGAAACAGACTAATGGAACTGAATAGATAGCCTAGAAGTAAATCTAAACATATATAGTCAGGAAAACTGAATTTCTATACGCAAAAAAATGAAGTTGGACCCTTATTTTATACCATACAAAAAAATCTACTCAAAATGGATAAAAGAACTAAATATAAGACCAGAAACCATGAACTCCTAGAAGAGCACATAGGGGGAAATCTCCTGGACATTGGTCTTGGCAAAGATTTTTGGATATCACATCAAAATCTCAAGCCACAAAATCAAAAACAAATAAATGAGACTACATCAAACTAAAAAGTTTCTTCACAGCCAAGAAAACAATCAGCTAAATGAAATGGTGGTCTACAAATTGGGAAAAATTTGCAAACCACATATCGTCATGTGTCACTTGGTAACAGGAATGCATTCTGAGAAATGGATTGTTATGAGATTTTGTCATTGTACAAACATTATAACATGTACTTACAAAGCTAGATGATATAGCCTATTACACACCTAGGTTATATGGCATAGCCTTTTGCTCCTAGTCCACAAACCTATACAGCATTATTACTGTACTGCATAATGCAGGCAATTGTAACACAATGGTAAGTATTTGGGTATCTAAACATATCCAAACATATAAAAGGTAATGTGCTAACACTTTACAATGACTACAATGTCAGTAGACAATGAGAAATTTTTAGCTCCAGTATGGTCTTATGAGACCACCATGATACATATGGTTAGTCATTGACCAAAACGTAGTTATGCAGTGCATGACAGTATCTGGTAAGTGGTTGATATCCAAAAGGTACAGAGTAGTTACACAACTCAATAGTAGAAAACAAATAACAATTTAAAAATGGGCAAAAGACCTGGACAGCAATTTCTCTAAAGATGATATAGAAACAGCCAGCAGGTATGTGAAAATGTGCTTAACACCATTAATTATAAGGAAAATGCAAATTAATACTCCTATGAAATACCATCTTGCACCTTTTAGAATGGCTGTTACTAGAATTTCAAAAGATAACACATATTGGCAATGGTGTGAAGAAAAGGGAACTTTTGTATAGTGTTAGAAATATAAATCAATATAGTCATCATGGAAAAGGGAATGGAGGATAAATCTCTCTTCTTAGCATGCACCTAATGGAAATAAAATCACCTCCTTGTAAACATAGCTGCACTCTCATGTTCATTTCAGCATTATTCACAACAGCCAAGATATGGGCACAAGTTAAGTGTACATTGACAAATTAGTGTATAAAGAAACTGTGATATAAATATTCAAGGGAATGTTATCCAGCTCTAAAAGATCAAGATTTTTGGGACTGGAGGACATTGTGCTAGGTGAAATAAAGTAGACACAGAATGAAAAGCATTGTATGATCTCACTCATATGTTAAAACTTCAAAAGAAATAAACCAAATATACAAAGAGAGAATAAAACAGTGATTACAGTGGAGAGAAGGAAATGGGGAGATTTAGGTCAGAGGATACGATATAGTAGATATGCAGGATGAACAAATGTAGTGATCCAATATACAACATAAGCATTGCAGGTAATATAATTGTACTATATTTGTGTATTTGTGATGAGTAGATTTTAGCCACTCTTGACCACTAAAAACAAAATGGTAATTATGTGAGTTAATGGGGCCTCAGTGTAATGACATTTTACTATCTATATGTATCCCATAGTATTATGTTATATTCCTTATATATACACAATAAAATTTACTGTTAATAAATAAATAAATACATGAAAAGTACATACGTAAATTGTTTTTTGCACCTTTTAGTTGTGGCAATAAATGACAAAGCTGCAAATACCAGGTAACTCTTTTATTAAAGTAAAAAAATAAGCTCAACTTTCATGCATTATTCCCTATAATGGATTAAATATTTAATTGTAAAAAGTTAAAAATTGTAAAAATTGGTGAATAAATTTATTTTTAATGGGTATATTTTTTCTTATAAAGTAATACATGTAAAATGTATCAAACTGAAGTAATGAAACACCAACCTAAATTAAATATGAAGTAAAATAGAGACTATGTGTAGTGGCAGACACCAGTAATCTCAGAGATTTGGAGATTTGGAAGGCTGTGACCGGAGGATGCCTTGAGCCCTGGAGCTCAAGGCTGCACTAAGCTGTAATTCTGCCACTGCCCACTCCAGCAGCCCAGGCAATAGAGTGAACCTCCATTTCTTAAAAAAAAAAAAAAAAGAAGAAGGTCAAACCACATATTGAAGCCTTAGTAGTGGCGAACGCCCCTCCTGAAACCAAGTCTTCCCAGATCAACTTCAGACTGCTGTGCTGGCAGTGAGAATTTCCACCCAGTGGATCTTAGCTTGAAAGGCTCCTTGTGGATGGGATCCACTGAGCTAGACCTCTTGTCTCCCTGGCTTCAGCCCCCTTTCCAGGGGAGTGAACGGTTCTCTCTTGCTGGCATTCCAGGCGCCAATGGAGTATGAAAAGAGCCTACTGCAGCTAGCTCAGTGTCTGCCCAAATGGTGGCCCAGTTTTGTGCTTGAAACTCAGGACCCTGGTTGTATAGGCAACGAAGGGAATCTCTCCGTGTGCAGGTTGTGAAGACCATGGGAAAAGCATATCTGGACTGAATGCACCATTCCTCACGGCACAGTCCCTTAAGGCTTCCCATGGCTAAGAAAGGGAATTCCTTGACCTCTTGTGCTTCCTGGGTGAGGCGATGTCTCACCCTGCTTCTGCTGGCCCTCTGTGGGCTGCACTCACTGTGGAACCAGTCCCAGTGAGATGAGTCAGGCACCTCAGCTGGAAATGCAGAAATCACCCGCCTTCTCCATTGATCTCTCTGGGAACTGCAGAAAGGAGCCAATCCTATTTGGCCATCTTGCCAGCCTATCATTAGGGTGAACAGGCTACGTACAGAATTTGATAAAATTTTTGCAATCTATCCAGCTGACAAAGGGCTAATATCCAGAATCTACAAAGAACTTAAACAACTTCACAAGAAAAAAACAACAACCCCATCAAAAAGTGGGCAAACTATGTGAACAGACATTTATGCAGACAAAAGTAGACATTTATGCAGCCAACAAACATATGAAAAAAAGCTCATCATTATTGGTCATTAGAGAAATGCAAATCAAAACTACATTAAGATGCCATCTCACGCCAGTTAGAATGGTGATTATTAAGTCAGGAAGCAACAAATGCTGGAGAGGATGTGGAGAAATAGGAATGCTTTTACACTGTTGGTGGGAGGGTAAATTAGTTCAACCATTGTGAAAGAGAGTGTGGCGATTCCTCAAGGATCTAGAACCAGAAATACCATTTGACCCAGCAATCCCACTACTGGGTACATACCCAGAGGATTGTAAATCATTCTATTCTAAAGACACATGAACAGGTATGTTTATTGTGGCACTATTCACAATAGCAAAGACTTGGAAGCAACCCAAATGCCCATAAATGATAGACTGGATTAAGAAAATGTGGCACATATACACCATAGAATACTATCCAGCCATAAAAAAAGGATGAGTTCACGTCCTTTGCAGGAACACGGATGAAGCTGGAAACCATCATTCTCAGCAAACTAATACAGGAACAGGAAACCAAACACCGCATGTTCTTACTCATAAGTGGGAGTTGAACAATGAGAACACAAGGACACAGGGAGGGGACTGTCACACACTGGGACCTGTTGGGGTGTGGTGAGCTGGGGTAGGGATAGCATTAGGAGAAATACTTAATGTAGATGACAGGTTGATGGATGCAGCAAACCACCATGGCACGCATATACCTATATACATAATATGTAACAAACCTACATGTTCTGCAAATGTATCCCAGAACTTAAAGTATAATAAAAAATTTTAAAAAAAGAAAATTAAAAAAATAGAAAAACATAAAATCAAATAATATTACTTAAATTTCTACTATGTAAAAAATCTTTTGCAATGTTTTCATATGCATTCTTTAGAACTCTTTGTTTATGCATCATGATATACTAACTCATTGCATAAATACACATTAAGTGTACTGCAGGCCAATTAATGGATGTTGGCGATACAATGTTAAATAATAAAACAGCTTAGCTTTAATATTCTGGCAACTGTTCAAAGTCCTTTATGTACTAATTTATTTAATACTTATTCTAAATTTCAAAGGTAGAATCTTCTATTATTATATGCAAATTGTAGATGAAGTCTATAGTGGCACAGATGTTTTTGGTAACAGGACTGAGGTTGTCCAGCTAGAAAATGAATTTAGGCCATCTCAAGTGATTTTCCATTCTGAACAAGCATCTAGGTGTGAAGATAGGCTAGTAAAAGACATTTATAAATGCTTTGATGTGGTAATTGCAGACCATACACATAAAAATAGCATTAAAAAATATGTAGGTTTACCATAAAGGAATTCCAGACAGAATGGTAGCCACACTTTTAGAATGAGTCAAGGAAGAATAATTCAGCAAATAGTTATCTTTTATTAAGGACTAGAGGTGAAAGAAAATATGGGCTTTTGAAGAATTGTCATGGTGTAAACTCTGAATGAGGGAGAAATATGAAAATAAGGACATTTAATGTGTATTTTTATTATACATATTATATATATTGTGCTATGTTGTGTATATATATTGTAGTAAGAGATTATAATTCTCATGTGAAGTTAAAGCAACTTGAGACCTGGGATTAATGAAGATTTCCATGAGTTTCCCTCACAGAAATCAAGACATTACCTTTTTCATAGTATTTACTCAAAAATTATCAAATAAAAATGTATGATTCTTTGGTGATTTTAACAATAGTGAGAAAAATATAAGCACAACTACCATTTATTAAAAACCTACTATTTTCCAAGTTGTGTTATAGGGTGTTAGTCATTTTATCTCCTCTCATTTCTCTGAGAACACTAAGTGGAAGGAAGTATTAACTTTATTTTACAGATGATTATGCTGAGAGCCAGAAGGTTTCAGTGTCAGGCACAATGCTAATTAGTGTGTGGTAAGCCATGGCCATTGGGATTTTTTCACTACCATTATGCAACCCTACAATTTCACAGAAAAGATAATTTATATTCCCATGAATTATGAAAACAACCACTGTCTTTTATCCTAGATGATTCACTCTCTCTCTCTATATATACACACACTATATATACTATATATACTATATATTCTATATATATAGAAAACTTTGCAAAAGATTTTTTGCATAGTAGAAATTTAAGTAATATTATTTGAGTTTTTTTTTTTACTTTTTCTTTTTAAAAAATTTTTTATTATACCTTAATATATATATATATTATTGAAGACAGCAAACATTTTAGAACTGGAGTAACTTGTGTAGTGATCAGAGAAATAATAGAAAGTGCCTCTAAGAGGTAGTTATTACTTTATTTACAAAATTATACGTTTCCTTCTGTCACATTATGGTATTTGAGTACTTAAATAACACTACTCTGTGACTCTTATTCTGTTGTCCTCCCCTCCCTGCAACTGAGGAGGTACTAAGTTTCAATTTCTGTTTCACTAACACAATCTCCTTTTTATCTGTATGACAGCACTTACCTCATAATGTTCTAGTAATTCACATGTGTCTACATTTTATTCTATACTGTAACTATCTTGAGGACAATAATATAACTGTATAGATGTGGTATAAATAAGCACTTGGAATATGACACACACTGGTTTGAGACTGAGGTGGGGGCCGCCTTACCCTTGATTTATGGTTCTATATTAGAGGACTATCTTTAAGACAGCCATGCCTAACCTATGGTACACCCTCTTCACTACTCCCCAAGGAAAGAAAATGACATTTGCTTGATGAATTGGGAGGAAATAACTTAAAATGCATACTTAGTTTTTAGTTGGTATAAGAAAGTTTTGAGGAGTGTCCACTTTGGAGAGGCATTCCTTTGCTCAGCTATTCATAAGCCTGAGTGTGTAAGTCTTCCTATATATGAGATAAAAAATATTTGCAGACTCACATGCTTGTATATTAAAGTTACATTGTCCAATAAAACTTTCTTAGTAATAAAACTGATATTTTGATCTCATCTCTCTGGACTCAAGGAAGAAAAAAAGGAATTATTATTTACTAGTCCTAACAATTATATCATCTGTTACACTGAACATGAATATATTAAAAATAGTAAATAGAACTATAAGAATAAAACAGAGGATGGTTTTATTCTAATGCTTAGCAAGTATATGCTACACTGGGTTCTGACATTTTTAGGTTTCTGTAAAGTTTTGTACAAAGTTGAGTGACTATTTTGGTCCAAGAGTACCAGCATTGGGGATTGTTAGTGTATTGAGTCCTGCAGTTCCTACTAAATTATATGGGTGTCCTTACCTAAACACACATGGATGTGGCAAGGATTGGGTTATAATAAAAAAAACAGTTTTCATCTTTCAGTGCAGGCAGATAACATAAATTTCAGTAACAAGGACTTTCTGTTTTATTTCTCATTCCATTATGCAAAACAAAGCCTGAGAATTATTTGTTTTCAAAATTTTGTGTGTATGCAATCAATATTGTATTAATACAATTTTCATAGTTTCTTTAATCTCCTCATATGTGAGAGACTAACCTAAATTTTTAGGTCTGAAAGAATCACTACCAAAAAACTATACCCATGCAACTAATTTAGAAACCTCACTTATATCATCATTAGTGTAACTTCCCTCTGACTGAGACTAAGAAAAATAAGAAAGTCAGGAGACGAAATTTTGAGTCGTATATGCTACGGGCAATTAACATATCAGATAATTGATTTTGACAGGAGTTACTTGGGTGTTTACTTTGAAATTTAACTTTCAAAGAAATTTTCATTTTTACCATCACCCTGGAACTTTATAATGGGAGGCAGGAATGTTAAAACTTAATGTATCCTGTTGTCCTTTAATCTCATTGCAATCCCTATGATGAACTACATTGTACATATATACCTGAACCAAACTTGAGCTAAGAAATGGAATAGCCTTGAGTATACAGTAAACAGAGTTATTTTTTGTGTTCTTTACTGACTGGTATTCAAATCATTTGAAAGCAAAATTTATTTTGCCATCAGCAGTCCCAGCAGGAGCCACAGAAAAGTGGACTGTCATTTTGTCATTGTTTTCCCTACACTGGTAGTCAAGACTAATTCAGGTAAAAATATTATTAAACAAATGCATCTACTGAATTAATATTTCCCCTCAATTTTACTTATTATAAGTAATAAAACTGGTATCTTATTTACTATAAATTAGACTCACTTCTCTTTCTCAGAAATTAGGTTGGGAAGATGAAAGCTATGTAGTTATTGACTCTGACTTACAAACATTTTCCTTCTCCTAACTTTAAGAAACTCATTGAATCATAAACTCAACACAGACTGAAGATATTCACACAGAGTTTTTAACAAGAACATGGAAAAGACTTAGGGTGACACTCATCTTGACGATTAAGGTTCAGAAATAGTCCACTTTTGTAACCCTGAAAATTCTCAAATCACCGGACTACTAGTCAATTTTGATTGCAGGATACCTACCAACTGAGAGCACCTGTGTTAGCATAGCTCTACTCTATTTATCTCTATTTTTAAATTGGTGGATCCTTCCTAAGAATTTTCTCTTTCTGTTTGGTAATAACAAACATACACATGTTCAGACCTTGATAAATCTCTATTGCTATATCTTCAGGCTTTTTATTAATTTGATCTGCCTTTGAAGTTACTGAAGATGAGAAATATGCCACAACTTTTATGGTAACATAATAAGGCAACACAAGTTTCCAGTTTCAATATCTATTTCCCAGTGTAAGAATTTCCATTTGTGATAAATACTTCAGGATTTTGCAGTAGCAGTACCTCAGTCCCTCCAATATTAGATCTGTTCTTACATAAAGGCAATGCTAATTTAACAAATATATCTCAAGTACAATCAAATAAATTATTTATTTTTTTCATACTTAACAATCCAGAGGAGACAAGTTCAGAGTTTGCCCCACTATCCTTAGCATGTAGCATTCTATCAGAGGAACCAGTCCCCAAAATTTCAACATAGGTTCTTTTCTATTTTCCCTAAGTGTTGATCGGTCTCAGAAATAAAGAGAAAGAGAGAGAAATTTTACAGCTGGGCCTCCAGGGGTGACATCACATGTCAGCAGGTTCTGTGATGCCCCTTGAGCCACAAAACCAGCAAGTTTTTATTAGGGATTTCAAAAGGGGAGGGAGTGTACAAATAGGGAGTGGGTCACAGAGATCACATGCTTCAAAGGCAATAAATTATCACAAGGCAAATGGCAGAGCAAGATCACAAGACCAGGGCGAAATTAGAATTACTGATGAGGTTCCATGTCCCGCTGGGCATGCATTGTCACTGATAAACATCTTAACATGAAACAAGATTCAAGAGTAGAAAACTGGTCTGACTATAATTTGCCAGGCTGGAATTTCCTAATCTTAGCAAGCCTGAAGGGGCTGCAGGAGACCAGGGCGTATTTCATCCCTTATCTTCAACCGCATAAGACAGACACTCCCAGAACGGCCATTTTAGAGACCTCCCCCTGAGAATGCATTCCCTTCCCAGGGTTATTCCTTGCTGGAAAAATAATTCAGCGATATTTCTCCTATTTGCTTTCTGCAAGAAAAGAAATATGACTCTGCTCTGCCTGGCCCCGCAGGCAGTCAGACCTTATGGTTAACTCCCTTGTTGCCTGAAAATCACTGTTATCCTGTTCTTTTGTAGAATGCCCAGATGCAATATTGTCCAAACACACAGGTTTTACAAACAATTTGTGCAGTTAATGCAATCATCACAGGTTCCTGAGGCAACATACATCCTCAGCTTATGAAGATAACGGGATTAAGAGATTAAAGTAAAGACAGGCATAGGAAAGTATAAGAGTATTGATTGGGGAAGTGATAAATGTCCATGAAATCTTCACAATTTATGTATAGAAACTACAGTAAAGACAGGCATAAGGAATTATAAAAGCATTAATTTGGGGAACTAATAAATGTCCATGAAATCTTCACGATTTATATTCTTCTGACATGGCTTCAGCTGGTCACTCCATTCAGGGTCCCTGACTTCCTGCAACAGCATTCACCTCTGTGTTTTAAGCATAAGTTCTGTATACTTAACAGTAAATAGAAAAGGAAAACAGAAAGATGAATCTAATACTTTTCTATTAGAGACTGTGAAGAGACTTGGCATAATTCCTGGTCACATTTCCTTCATCCATTTATCTATTGATGAACAGTTAGGTTGACTCTATATCTTGGATATTGTAATTAGTGTTGCAATAAACATGGGATTGCAGATATCTCTTCAACATTCTGATTTCATTTCATGTATATATATATATATTCAGGTAGCAGAATTGTTGGATAATATAATAGCTTTATTTTTAATGTTTTTAAATATTTTAACGTTTTCCAAATGGCAATACTAATTTACACTCCCACAAACAGTGCACAAGGGTTTGCTGTTCTGCACATCCTGGTCAGCACTTGTTACCTTTTGCTTCTTGATATTAGTCATTCTCACTGGGCTGAGGTGAATATTTTATTGTGGTTTTGATTTGCATTTCCCTAATTTAGTGATGTTGAGCATTTTTTAATATACCTGTTGGCCATTTGTATGCCTTCTTAAGACATATCAATTCCGGGCTGGGCGCGGTGGCTCACGCCTGTAATCCCAGCTCTCAGGGAGGCAGAGGCGGGAGGATAGCTTGAGCCCAGGAGTTCAAGACCTGCCTGGGTAATACAGCGAGACCCCGTTCTCCACAAAAAGAAAAAAAAAAAAGACAAAAAAAAAAAAAAAAATAAGCGCAAGAAATATCAATTCTGATACTTTGCCACATTTTAATCAAATTACTTGTTTTTTGTTTGTTTCTTTGGTATTTAGTTGTTTGAGTTTCTTATATATTTTGGATACCAATCCCTTGGCAGATGTATAGTTCGCAAATATCTTTTTCCATTCTGTAGATTGTCTCTGTGCTCTGTTGATTGTTTCTTCTGCTGTGCAGAAGCGTTTTAAAATAATGTAATCCAATTGATCCATTTTGGCTTTTTGTGGCCTCTGCTTTCAAGGTCTTATCTAAAAAAATCCTTATCCCTACCAATGTCATAAAGAACTTCCTCTATGTTTTATCCTAATGGTTTTATAGTTGTGGCTCTTATATTTAAGTCTTTAATCCATTTTGAGCTGATTTTTATAGTGTGAGATTTAAAGGTCTAATTTAATTTTTTTATGTAGATATTCCAGTTTTCCTAACATCATTTGTGGAAAAGATTATACTTTCCCCAGTGAATGCTCTGGGCATCTTTGTCAAAAATCCATAGGCCATAAACGTATGGATTTATTTCTGGGCTATTTATTTATTTATTTTCCAATGGCCTACATGTCTGTTTGTATGCCAATATAATGCTGTTTTCTTTACTATAGTTTTCTACTATATTTTGAAGTCAGGTAGTATGATGCCTACAGCTTTCTCTCTCCACCCCCTGTTTTTTTTTTTTTTGTTTGTTTGTTTGTTTTTTTTTTGAGATGGAGTCTTGCTCTGTCACCAGGCTGGAGTGCAGTGGTGAAATCTCAACTCACCGCAACCTCCACCTTTTGGATTAAAGCACTTCTCTTGCCTCAGCCTCCCGAGGAGCTGGGACTACAGGCATGAGCCAGCACACCCAGTTAATTTTTGTATTTTTAGTAGAGATGGGGTTTCACCACATTGGCCAGGGTGGTCTTGATCTGTTGACCTTGTAATCCTCCCACTTTGGCCTCCCAAATGCTGGGATTACAGGCGTGAGCCACTGCACCCGGCCTTCGGCTTTGTTCTTTTTCCTCAAAATTGTTTTGACTATTCAGGGTCTTTGGTAGTGCCATATAAATTTTAGTATTGTTTTATATTTCTCTTTCTGTGAAGAGTGCCATTGGTATTTTGATAGGGATTGCACTGAGTCTGTAGATCACTTTGGGTTGTATAGACACTTTAACAATATATGTTCCTCCAATTAATGACCATAGAATATCTTTTGGTTTATCTGTGTATTTTCAACTTCTTTCATCAGTGTTTCATAGTTGCTATTGTAGAGGTCTTTACCTTTTTGGTTAAATTTATTTCTAGGTGCTTTTTTTTTTTGTAGCTATTGTAAATGAGATTGTTTTCTTGATTTCTTTTCAAGTAGTTTGCTAGTTGCATATAAAAATTCTACTGCTTTGGGGTTTTTGTTTAATTTTAATTTTAATCTTAGAAACAGGGGTACGTCTGCAGTATTGTTACATGTGTATTTATGTGATACTGAGAAGGGATCTTCCTGCAGTGCAGATTTTTGGGGTATAGATTCCATCACTCAGTTAGTGAGCACAATGCCAAATAGATAGTATGTCCATCCATGCCTCCTGCTCTCCCTCCTCCAAAGTAGTCTGCAATGTCTGTTCGCATGTTTATATCCATGTGTGCTCAATGTTTAGGTTTCAGTTACAAGTGAGAACCTGTGGTATTTGGTTTTCTGTTTCTGCATTAATTTGCTTAGGATAATGGCCTCCAGCTACATCCATGATGCTGCAAAGGACATGATTTCATTCTTTTTTATGGCTGCTTATTTCTCCATGAGGTATATTACCACATTGACTTTATTCAATCCACCATTGATGGGCACTCTAGTTGATTCCACATCTTTGCTACTGTGAATTGTGTGGTGATGAATATATGACTGCATGTATCTTTTTCAGAGAATGGTTTATTTTCCTTTGAGTATATACCCAGAAATGGGATTACTGGGTCAAATGATAGTTTTGTTTTAAATTCTTTGAGAAATCTTCAACTGCTTTCCACACTGGCTGAACTAATTTACATTCCTACCAAGAATGCATAAGCATTCAGCCTCATCAGCCTCTGTATTTATTTTTTTTTTAAATAATAGTCAATGTGACTGGTGTGAGATAGTATCTCATTGTGGTTTTGACTTGCATTTCTTTGATGACCAGTGATGATGAGCATTTTTTTTCCAATACTTGTTGGTTCCTTGTTTGTCTTCTTTGAAAAGCAGTCAAGACCTTTGCCGATTTTTTATTTATTTTTTGCTTATTCATTTGTTCAACTTCCTTATAGATCTGGATATTAGACCTTTGTCAGATGCATTGTTTGCTAATATTTTCTCCTATTTTTTAGGTTGTCTGTTTACTGTTGTATTGTTCCCTTTTCACGCTGCTGATAAAGACATAGCTGAGCCTGGGCAATTTATTTACACAGGAAACAGATTTAATGGACTTACAGTTCCACGTGGCTGGGGAAGCCTCACAATCAGGGCAGAACGCAAGGAGGAGCAAGTCACTTTTTACATGGATGGCAGCAGTAAAAGAGAGAGAGAGCTTGTACAGGGAAACTCTCATTTTTAAAACCATCAAATCTCATGAGACTTACTTACAATCAAGAAAACAGCACAGGAAAGACCTGCCCCCATGATTCAATTACCTCCTACCGGGTTCCTCTCACAGTATGTGGGAATTGTGGAAGTTACAACTCAAAATGAGATTTGGGTGGGAACACAGCCATACCATATCGTTCCACCCCTGGCTCCCCACAAATCTCATTCTCGCATTTTCCTGTCTTTGTAAGTTGCCCAGTCTTGAGTATGTAATCATGCCTTCCCAGCAGTCCCCCAGAGTCTTAACTCATTTCAGAATTAACTCAAAAGTTGACAGTTCAAAGTCTCATTGAAGAAAAGGCAAGTCTCTTCCTCTTATGAGCCTGTAAAATCCAAAACAATTTAGCTACTTCCTAGATAAAATGGGGGTACAGGAATCAGATAATTACACCCATCCCAAAGGGGAGAAATGTATCAAAAGAAAGGGGCTAAAGGCCCCATACATGTCCAAAATCCAGTGGGGCAGTCAAATCTTAAAGCTCCAAAATGATTTCCTTTGACTTCGTTTCTCACATCCCGGTCCTGCTGATGCAAACAATGGGTTACCATGGTCTTGGGCAGCTGTGCTCCTGTGGTTTTGCAGGGTACAGCCTCTTTACTGGCTGCCTTCATGGACTGGTGTTGAGTGTCTGTGGCTTTTCCAGGTGCATGGTGCAAGCTGTCAGTAGATCTATCATTCTGGGGTCTGGCAGATGGTGGCCCTCTTTTTACAGCTTCAGCAGGCAGTGTCCCAGTAGGGTCTCTGTGTGGGGGCTCTGACCCCACATTTTCCTTCTGTACTGCCCTAGCAGAGGTTCTCCATGAGGGCCTTGCCACTGCAGCAAACTTGTCTCTGGGCATCCATGCATTTCCAAACATCTTCTGAAATCTAGGTGGATGTTTGAAAACCTCCAATTCTTGACTTCTGTGCACTCACAGGCTGAACACCACGTGGAAGTTGACAAGGCTGGGGGCTCACACTCTCTGACACCATGGCCCAAGCTCTAAATTGGCCCCTTTCAGACATGGCTGGAGCTGCTGGGATGCAGGGCACCAAGTCCCTAGGCTGCACATAGCATGGGGACCCTGGGCCCAACCCAATAAACCATTTTTTCTTCCTGTCATAGGAGGGGATATCGTGAAGACCTCTGCCATTCCCTGGAGACATTTTCCCCATTGTCTTGGGGATTAACATTTGGCTCCTCATTACTTATGCAAATTTCTGCAGCAGGCTTGAATTTCTTCTCAGAAAATGGGATTTTATTTTCTTTTGCACTGTCAGGCTGCGAATTTTCTGAACTTTTATCTTGTTTCCCTTATAAAACTGAATGCTGGCCAGGCATGGTGGCTCATGCCTGTAATTCCAGCACTTTGGGAGGCCAAGGCACATGGATCACCTGAGGTCAGGAGTTCAGACTAGCCTGGCCAATATGGTGAAACCCAATCTCTACCAATTATACAAAAATGGGCTAGGCATGGTGACAGGTGCCTGTAGTCCCAGCTACTCTGGAGGCTGAGGCAGGAGAATCACTTGAATTGGGAGGCGGAGGTTGCAGTGAGCTGGGATAAGGCCACTGCACTCCCGCCTGGGCAACAGAGACTCCCTCTCAAACAAAACAAAACAAATCTCTCTCAAGTTCAAAGTTCCAAAAATCTCTAGGGCAGGGGCAAAATGTCACCAGTCTTTTTGCTAAACCATAACAAGTGTCACTTTTACTCCAGTTTCCAACGAGTTCCTCATCTCCATCTGAGACCACCTCAGCCTGGATTTCATTGTCTATACCATTATCAGCATTTTGGTCAGTCATTCAACAAGTCTCTGGGGGGTTCCAAACTTTCTCGCATTTTCCTGTCTTTTTCTGAACCCTCCAAACTGTTCCAGCCTCTGCCTGTTACCCAGTGGCCTGTTAACCTTTTAGCAGTGGCCCACTCTACTGGTACCAATTTACTATATTAGTCTATTTTCACGCTGCTGATAATGACATACTCAAGACTGGGCAATTTACAAAAGAAGGAGGGTTTAATGGACTTACAGTTCCATATGGCTGGGGAAGTCTCACAATCATGGTGAAAGGCAAGGAGAATCGAGTCATGTCTTAAATTGATGGAGCAGGAAAAGACAGAGAGCTTGTCCAGGGAAACTTGTTTTTAAAACCATCAGATATCATGAGACTTAATCACTATCATGAGAACAGCATGGGAAAGAGTCTCCAACCCCCAGCTCCCCATCCCTGTGGCCAGTGATTCAACTACCTCCCACTTGTTTCCTCCCAGGACATGTGGGAATTGTGGTAGTTATAATTCAAAATGAGATTTGGGTGGGGGCACAGCCAAACCATATCAACTGTGTTGATAGTTTCTTTTGCTGTGCTGTTTGCATGTTAAATTCATATCCTGCAACTTATAACTTTAATTAGTACTTAAAGTTTGATGAAAATATTAGCCTTTGCATAATCAATAAAAGTTCATCATATATACTCTAATGGTTGAAAAATCTCGGCTAACAAATATATTTAACATTTTACTCCCCTAGATAAAATTTATGATCTCTGCATATAACTTAAACATTTTGTTTCCCTGACAAATGTCCACACATATTTTATTGTTCTCGATAGTTCAGCTGACAAATATTGTGGCCACTTTCATATGTGCATGATCAGCATTCCTTTGCAATACGCTTTTTGAGGTTTAATAACTCTTAGCTAAAAGGTATACCTTCTCCTGTCCTATTGAGAGTTACGAGGTCTCATCTTTCCTACTTTCACATAATGAGATCCCACTTCCACTGCTAACAACAAAGCAATTTTAGTACAATTAGGTATAAAAAAAAATCCTGTAATTTTGGCATGTTAAAATTTGGCGTGGTTTCTTTTCTCTTTTTTCTTCTTGCAGTGCAGATTTTATGAGCAACAAAGTTTTGTTTGTAAATTCTGTATCTACTGGTTTTCTTCACAAGCTTGATGTTGAGAACTTATTAAAACAACAAATTTACTATGAATGTATATCGTAGAACAATTGTTTCCTTCAGGGTTTCTGCAGAGCAAGAAATACAGTGAGATATTAACAAATATTTTCTAAAAACAATGTCTGGGAAATTATATAAAGTTATTAGTATTTATGTTTCTTACAGGATTTCTTTGTGTCTTATTATGCTAAGTAAATTGTCACTCTTTCTAAAAAGGCAGTTATAGAGCTCAACATTATCCAAATGCATTTTGCTGTGATACCTGTAATAGATTACAATATTGTTCCAAGTTTTTACCTCTCTATGTTTCTACATCTTTGCCCTGGGCCTGAAGGTCCTTCCATTAGAGATAGAGTGACCCTTCCATTCTCTAGGTGTCTTGCTTCACTATGTGACTTACTATGGCTAAGAGAATGAGGTGGAAGTTATAGTATCACATTTTCAAGCCAAGGATATAAGAACCATCTTATTTTCTGTTCAGCTACCTCTTACGTTTCTGCCATGAAAATGAGAACAAAAGAAGTCAAAGTAGTTATTTGCTCCAAGTAGACACATTTGGATGATACACGGACCCAACACAAAGCTTGGAGACACACCCAGCTGATCTCTGCCAAGATAAGTAAACCAACCTCAGCAAAATGACAGATGTGTGATCATGGCATTAAATGCCTTTTGTTTTATGCCACTTAATTTTGAAATGGTTTTAATGCACATTAATTTATAAATAGCTACCTGATACAGAAACATTTGTATACAACTCAGTATGGTTAGATTATTGTATTATTAGAGTTCTCCAGAGATACAGAACAAACAGGAAATTAGAAAGATAGATGAAAGATAGATGATAGCTAGATAAAGCAATAGATAGATAGATAGATAGATAGATAGATAGATAGATAGATAGATAGATAGATAGAGCAATAGATAAGATATATAGGTAGATAGATAAGCAGGAATATATACATATATACAGAGAGGAAGATTTACTTATTTTAAGAAATTGACCCACATGATTTTGGGGCCTGCCAAGTCTGAAATCATAAGGGCAGCCTGAAAACTCAGACAGAATTTGATGCTCTAGTCTCAGAGCAGAATTTCTTCTCAGGGAAACCTGAGTTTTTGCTCTTAAGGCCTCCAACTGACTGAATGAGGCCTGCCCACATTATTGCATTTAATCATTACTTAAAATCAGCTGAATGCAGATATAACAACAATAACAGAATACCTTAACTGCAGCACCTAGATTTGTGTTTGATTAAATAACCGGGTACTACAGCCCAGGCAAGTTGACCCATAAGACTACCCACCATGATTACCAAGGAAGACAGTTGATAAAATATTGCAATGAAGGTAAGCCCACAAATAAAAGAGGGGACGTAGACTCCTCAATTTATTTTCTTTTGTTGATCTTTCAGTTTTAGTAGAAGGGATTAACTTTAATATTAAAAGACAAAAATTGAAAAATATAAGTGCAGACATGAAATCATAGCTCACCTTCTTGAGCAAAATTTGAAGACTGTCATCCCAATGGAGAATATTAATGAAACTGGAAGCAACTGGAAGGCGAGCTATAATCTGCTCCCTCTTTCCCACAAGAAATGCCTAATAATCTAGGCTGAATCCAGTTACTTGATAAAAAAAAGAAAAGGAACGGAAAACTAGATATGCATAAAATGACTAGCCTAACATTCTATTTTCCTTAATTCCAGGATTACAGCAGAGCAAAACAGCAGTAAAATTAGTGGAAAATTAAGCTGAATGTTTTGGAGAATAAGTCAGTAGCAAAAAATTACATTTTATTAATCTTCTCAACATTCAAACAAATTGAGAAACTATTTTAAAACTATATAACATAAAGCTATTGTAAATTCATTTAATCTAAGATTTCTAAAAGAAACCTGTGTCAATGACATAATCAAGAAATACCCTAAAATAAACAAAATAATGAAAAATGTATTTCAAACAAAATGTAGTTGAATGAAATAGTTCAGATGGATTAGTAATTATACAAAGATGTATTATACATAGCTACAGATCATATGGGATAGAACAATAACTCAAATTGCTAATTTATACATGGAGAAGAATCACTTATATTAACCTGAAAGATCTTAACTTTCATACGTTCAGAAAGTTAAAATACATATTCAAATGATGAGGCTTGAACTGAGATTTGTCTGGCTTCATAGTTTCTCTCTTTTTATATACTGCCATCCTGCTTCCTTTATTTGGCCTACATTGTCCTTTAAAATCTGGTTCTTCCCTCTTTACCAACTTCATCTCCTGAAAGCCCTCCTTCATGAACTGCACTCCAACCATACTACACTGTGTGACCTTAATAAAATGGGCGGTGAGTTTTACTCACTCTTTGTGCTCTTCTTGAGGCAAACTTCTTCAACTTTTCCATAAGGCAGTGTTGCTCAGACTTTAACACAGATTAAAATTGTTTGGAGGGCTTTTAGCAGACATATTGATGAACATCATCTCCATGGTTTTTGACTCCAGGTTAGTGGCCTAATAATTTGCATTACTAAGAATTTCCCTTGTGACACCAATCCCTCTTGTTTGGGGACCACACTTTGACAACCACTGCCATATAGGACATGTAGTCTTCAAGTTTCTGCTTATTATTGTGTTCTCTACAATTTTAGTCTTAGTCCATTGGCTTCTTCTACGTTGTAATGTAATGCTTATAATGAGATAATTTCTATCTGTAAAATAAGATTCATTATTTATATCTGTAAAATAAGATTCAGGATTACTATAAGAACAAAACGTTTCTCAAAATAAGTTGCTCAAAGCCACATAACTAGTAAGCACTAGGAAAAATAAAAGGCAAATTTAGGCCAAGGCGGTGGCTTACGCCTGTAATGCCAGCACTTTGAGAGGCCAAGGCAAGCATATCATGAGGTCAACAGATCAAGACCATCCTGGCCACAATGGTGAAACCCCATCTCTACTAAAAATAAAAAATTAGTTGGGCGTGGTGGCACACGCCTATAGTCCCAGCTACTCGGGAGGCTGAGGCAGGAGAAACGCTTGAACCCTGGAGGCTGAGGATGTAGTAAGCCGAGTTCACACCACTGCACTCCAGCCTGGCAACACAGAGAGACCCATCTCGAAAAAAAAAAAAAAAAAAAAAGAAAGAAAGAAAGAAAAAGGCAAATGTAACTATGACAATACAGCATACATACACGATAGAAATGAGGTGTATGTGTGTGTATTGGGGAAGCACAAAAGCAAAGAGAAAATAAATTAGTTAAATGTCATGGCTAGATAAATGACACATAAAATGGTGAATATGGGTTAAGACTATAGTGCTCATGTCTGAAATTGACCATCTAGATATAGCAGATACTTGTCATGTCCTTGATGTTCTGCATATTCTCATTTAAAATCTCAGAAGATTGAAATTTCTTTGTGCAGTAGGGTGACCTAAATATTTATTCTTAGTGAATCTGTGCGTAAGTTTTTATTACCTGAGTAGATTTGAAGAGGACTCTGATGATTGTTTCCTGAAGACTCTGATGAATGTGTTAGTACAAGATGAAACACAAAAGATGCCTAAATTTTCATCCATATCCTTTCCTTCCCCAGCTTCACAAGTATAACTCTGTTAAGGTCAATCACTTCAATAAAAATGCATAACTAACCTTTTTGCCTCATTACTTGTGATGTGAGTAATTCAAATAACCTAATGACCACCTTGTCATCTAATCCATTGAAACATGTCATAATTGTTACCCCTACTGGAAACATTTCTTTCTTAAACTCTAAATTCTATAGTTGAACTACACTGGTTAGGACAGTAAGAAAAAAAAAGTGAACACATTTGAAAGATTTAGGAGACCTTACTCTATAGCTCAGTGGTTTATAGTATCATACTTCAGGACAGCATTTCAAATTCATAAGGAATTGCCTTCTACTCAACACTATGCTAAAACACTAGGTCAGGTCATCCAGTGCTTAAGAAAACCTTCTGCTCCCGATTGACAAGATAGATAATACAACTATCGTATCCTAAACATTAATCCATTGCCCTGCATCCTTCACTGTGAATGAGATTCATGTTGCAATGTTTTTTGGGGTACAATATCACAAGGTTATATAAAACAGTCACTAAATACATGAATGGCAGTACTTGCAAAGGCAAGTTGTCTGAATAAAAGCAAATCTAGATCCTGCTACCAAGTTTCTAGCTGGATTCCTTGACATATGTGGCATTCCAAGGCGTAGGGACATGAAGAATAGTGGCTAAAGAAATTATTAGGGATGTTTTTCCAAAGAAGTATTTTTTTCCTTATCAATATCCTCATTTCCTCATAAGACACCTGGAAAGTTATGACATTTACTGGTGTTACACTGCAGTAACCCTCAGAATCAAACCCCAGGTTTGTTTTTCATGAATTGTGAGACTCTGCCTACGTAAGCCAAGAAATAACTTTAAAAATGTCACAGAAACAGAACCAAAGACAAGAACCACATGATTATCTCAATAGATGCAGAAAAGGCCTTCAACAAAATTCAATAGCCCTTCATGCTAAAGACGCTCAATAAATTTGGTATTGATGGAACATACCTCAAAATAGTAAGAGCTATTTATGACAAACCCACAGCCAATATCATACTGAATGGGCAAAAACTGGAAAAATTCCCTTTGAAAACTGGCACAAGACAGGGATGCCCTCTCTCACCACTCCTATTCAACATAGTGTTGGAAGTTCTGGCTAGGGCAATCAGGCAAGAGAAAGAAATCAAGGGTATTCAGTTAGGAAAAGAGGAAGTCAAATTGTCCCTGTTTGCAGATGACATGATTGTGTATTTAGAAAACCCCATCGTCTCAGCCCAAAATCTTCTTAAGCTGATAAGCAACTTCAGCAAAGTCTCAGGATACAAAATTAATGTGCAAAAATCACAAGCATTCTTATACACCAGTAACAGACAAGCAGAGAGCCAAATCAGGAATGAACTTCCATTCACAATTGCTTCAAAGAGAATAAAATACCTAGGAATCCAACTTACAAGGGATGTAAAGGACCTCTTCAAGGAGAACTACAAACCACTGCTCAGTGAAATCAAAGAGGACACAAACAAATGGAAGAACATACCATGCTCATGGATAGGAAGAATCAATATCGTGAAAATGGCCATACTGC
Organism: Piliocolobus tephrosceles; assembly: GCF_002776525.5. Taxonomy (NCBI): domain Eukaryota; kingdom Metazoa; phylum Chordata; class Mammalia; order Primates; family Cercopithecidae; genus Piliocolobus; species Piliocolobus tephrosceles. The sequence goes on along the minus strand of NC_045444.1, from coordinate 71,095,720 downwards.
CCAAGGTTATTTATAGATTCAATGCCATCACCATCAAGCTACCAATGAGTTTCTTCACAGAATTGGAAAAAACTGCTTTAAAGTTCATATGGAACCAAAAAAGACCCCGCATTGCCAAGACGATCCTAAGTCAAAAGAACAAAGCTGGAGGCATCACGCTACCTGACTTCAAACTATACTACAAGGCTACAGTAACCAAAACAGCATGGTACTGGTACCAAAACAGAGATATAGACCAATGGAACAGAACAGAGTCCTCAGAAATAATACCACACATCTACAGCCATCTGATCTTTGACAAACCTGAGAGAAACAAGAAATGGGGAAAGGATTCCCTATTTAATAAATAGTGCTGGGAAAATTGGCTAGCCATAAGTAGAAAGCTGAAACTGGATCCTTTCCTTACTCCTTATACGAAAATTAATTCAAGATGGATTAGAGACTTAAATGTTAGACCTAATACCATAAAAACTCTAGAAGAAAACCTAGGTAGTACCATTCAGGACATAGGCATGGGCAAGGATTTCATGTCTAAAACACCAAAAGCAATGGCAGCAAAAGCCAAAATTGACAAATGGGATCTAATTAAACTAAAGAGCTTCTGCACAGCAAAAGAAACTACCATCAGAGTGAACAGGCAACCTACAGAATGGGAGAACATTTTTGCAATCTACTCATCTGACAAAGGGCTAATATCCAGAACCTACAAAGAACTCAAACAAATTTACAAGAAAAAAACAAACAACCCCATCAAAAAGTGGGCAAAGGATATGAACAGACATTTCTCAAAAGAAGACATTCATACAGCCAACAGACACATGAAAAAATGCTCATCATCACTGGCCATCAGAGAAATGCAAATCAAAACCACAATGAGATACCATCTCACACCAGTTAGAATGGCAATCATTCAAAAGTCAGGAAACAACAGGTGCTGGAGAGGATGTGGAGAAATAGGAACACTTTTATACTGTTGGTGGGATTGTAAACTAGTTCAACCATTATGGAAAACAGCATGGCAATTCCTCAAGGATCTAGAATTAGATGTACTATATGACCCAGCCATCCCATTACTGGGTATATACCCAAAGGATCATAAATCATCCTGCTATAAAGACACATGCACACGTATGTTTCTTGCGGCACTATTCACAATAGCAAAGACTTGGAATCAACCCAAATGTCCATCAGTGCCAGACTGGATTAAGAAAATGTGGCACATATACACCATGGAATACTATGCAGCCATAAAAAAGGATGAGTTTGTGTCCTTTGTAGGGACATGGATGCAGCTGGAAACCATCATTCTTAGCAAAGTATCACAAGAACAGAAAACACCACATGTTCTCACTCACAGGTGGGAACTGAACAATGAGCTCACTTGGACTCGGGAAGGGGAACATCACACACTGGGGCCTATTATGGGGAGTGGGGATGGGGGAGGGATTGCATTGGGAGTTATACCTGATGTAAATGATGAGTTGATGGGTGCAGCACACCAACATGGCACAAGTATACATATGTAACAAACCTGCACGTTATGCACATGTACCCTAGAACTTAAAGTATAATAAAAAAAAAAAAAGAAAAAAAAAGTCACAGAAATTCAGAATTATGGCCTACATCTTAAGATAAAAGTATCAAAAGTTAAGCTTATTATTCTCTTTTTTTTTTTTTTTTTTTTTTTT
>NC_045444.1:71007725-71093632 GCF_002776525.5 Piliocolobus tephrosceles | reverse complement strand
AGCAACGGCAGCAAAAGCCAAAATCGACAAATGGGATCTAATTAAACTAAAGAGCTTCTGCACAGCAAAAGAAACTACCATCAGAGTGAACAGGCAACCTACAGAATGGGAGAACATTTTTGCAATCTACTCATCTGACAAAGGGCTAATATCCAGAACCTACAAAGAACTCAAACAAATTTACAAGAAAAAAACAAACAACCCCATCAAAAAGTGGGCAAAGGATATGAACAGACATTTCTCAAAAGAAGACATTCATACAGCCAACAGACACATGAAAAAATGCTCATCATCACTGGCCATCAGAGAAATGCAAATCAAAACCACAATGAGATACCATCTCACACCAGTTAGAATGGCAATCATTCAAAAGTCAGGAAACAACAGGTGCTGGAGAGGATGTGGAGAAATAGGAACACTTTTATACTGTTGGTGGGATTGTAAACTAGTTCAACCATTATGGAAAACAGCATGGCAATTCCTCAAGGATCTAGAATTAGATGTACTATATGACCCAGCCATCCCATTACTGGGTATATACCCAAAGGATCATAAATCATCCTGCTATAAAGACACATGCACACGTATGTTTCTTGCAGCACTATTCACAATAGCAAAGACTTGGAATCAACCCAAATGTCCATCAGTGCCAGACTGGATTAAGAAAATGTGGCACATATACACCATGGAATACTATGCAGCCATAAAAAAGGATGAGTTTGTGTCCTTTGTAGGGACATGGATGCAGCTGGAAACCATCATTCTTAGCAAAGTATCACAAGAACAGAAAACACCACATGTTCTCACTCACAGGTGGGAACTGAACAATGAGATCACTTGGACTCGGGAAGGGGAACATCACACACTGGGGCCTATTATGGGGAGTGGGGATGGGGGAGGGATTGCATTGGGAGTTATACCTGATGTAAATGATGAGTTGATGGGTGCAGCACACCAACATGGCACAAGTATACATATGTAACAAACCTGCACGTTATGCACATGTACCCTAGAACTTAAAGTATAATAAAAAAAAAAAAAGAAAAAAAAAGTCACAGAAATTCAGAATTATGGCCTACATCTTAAGATAAAAGTATCAAAAGTTAAGCTTATTATTCTCTTTTTTTTTTTTTTTTTTTTTTTGAGACGGAGTCTGGCTCTGTCGCCCAGGCTGGAGTACAGTGGCCCGATCTCAGCTCACTGCAAGCTCCGCCTCCCGGGTTTACTCCATTCTCCTGCCTCAGCCTTCCGAGTAGCTGGGACTACAGGTGCACGCCACCTCGCCCGGCTAGTTTTTTGTATTTTTTTAGTAGAGACGGGGTTTCACTGTGTTAGCCAGGATGGTCTCGATCTCCGGACCTCGTGATCCGCCCGTCTCGGCCTCCCAAAGTGCTGGGATTACAGGCTTGAGCCACCGCGCCTGGCTATTCTCTTAATTTATATCCATTCTCATCAGTCACAACCACCCTAATCTCCTAACATATTTAATGGCAGAACCTACCTGGCTACACAGAGCATAGCCCTCAGTAAACCTATGTTGATAATACATTATCTTTTTTTTTTTTTTTTTCTTTTGCAACAGGGTACCAGCTACCGTTAAGAGCCCATCCAAAAATATTGATTATATTGCTACTTGTTGTCCTGTTTACTCCATGCAACATAATACCTCTTATTTCCTCCAGGCCCTGTTATCTTCTTTATCTGTGGCATATGAGAAAAGAACATTCAATCACATTGTAGACTTTCTGATAGATCACAAAGAACAATACTTCAAAATTGCCCTACAGGAAGATGAGAAGACTGAGGTACTTGTCCATTTACAACTAAACACATTTGGCTGAGGGAAATGATTCTGGTATATATTTGCATGCAGCTTAGAGGTTTCCTATAGCTTGAGGAAGTTGGTGGTGTATGGAACTGTCAAATGTACTGTAAAAATTAACAATTGTTGTATAACAAATTATTTCAAAACTTAGTGTCTTTTAAAACAACACAAATTTATTTTGTCATTTCTATGGGCTAGGAATTTGGACATAGCCTACCTGGGCCATTTGCTTCAAAGTCTCTGAAAAGTTGTGTTCAAGACGTCAGCGACGGCCTCAGTCATTTTAAGGCTGAAATGGAGAAGGACTCACTTGTAAACTGACTCACATAATTGTTAGTGTTCAGTTCTTTGTGAGCTAATTGAACTAAAGGCATAATTGAACAAAAGTCCTCAGTTTATATCTAACTGATAGTTGTATTATTTCCTTGGTTTCTTGCCATGAGGACCTTTCAACATTGCGGTTTGCTTCATCAAAGCATCCAAGCCAAGGAAACGATAGTTAGCAAAAATTATGGAAGAAAATTTATTTTGTAATCTAATTACAGAAGTGGCAACCTATCATTTTTGTTGTTTTCTATTCTCTAAAATGTGAGTAACTACGTTCAATGCACACTCACAGGGAGGAAATTACACACGGGTGTGAATACTAACAAGTGATATTTTTCTGCACCATTTTAGAAATCTGTGTATGATACTGTATTAGTCCATTCTCACATGGCTATAAAGAACTACCTGAGACTGGGTAGTTTATTTAAAATAAGTTTAATTGACTCACAGTTCAAAAGACTGTACAGGAGGCATGGCTGTGAGGCCTCAGTAAACTTATAATCACAGTGGAAGGGGAAGCAAGCACATCTTCACATTGTGGCAGGAGAGAAGGGGGAAGTGCCACACATTTTTAAACATCCAGATATCATGAGAACAGCAAGGAGCAAATCTGCCCCCATGATCCAATCACCTTCCACCAGGGCCCTCCTTCACCACGTAGTAATTACATTTCAACATAAGATTTGGGTAGGGACACAGAACCAAAACATGTCAGATACATAAGGTGCTTAAATTATGTGGGCCAAGGAAATGTCGTCCAGTACATCAAAACCATCTACTAGAATTAACGAAATTATTTTAAATGCCTTATTAGAATAGATGCAGCATGTAAAATGTCATTTCACGTGAACATATTACTGAAAAAATAGATGCATAAGGAAAATTAAAGATGCATTTACAGAGTGAGATGCTATCTCAAAAAATGTGACTTACCATCCATTCTTACTTTCTTATATACTTTTTCTGTCCTAACACAGAAAAAGAATATAGGAAATAGTTATTAGCTACATATTTTCACTAGAAGACACTTCAGTCCAGAAGTTGCCTGTGGTTTTATGCTGTTTTACAGAACACAGAAAGGCACACTGAAACAGCCAAACTAAAAATAATGAAGCAATTTTTCAATATCATAACTTGATTATAATCAAATTAATCATGACTACAAAAACACTAATCAAATCACATAAAACAAATTATATGCTGGAGAGAATTACAAATGAGTCAAGCTTAGCCTCGCTTTTTGAATTTAAACTCTCATTAAAGGATCTTTATTTCAGTGAATTTAAGTAAAAGGAGAACAGGAAAAGTACCTCCTTTCTCTTTAAGAGAATATAGGTCTAATAAAGGATTGAAGCTATGATTTATTAATTTTAATAATGAAGGCAAATTAAAGTGTTGATTGTATTCTATAAATAACCTACTTTCACATTAAAGATGTTACAACTTTAATTCTACATAATTAAAAGCATTTAAAATCAGATCCCAGGTTGTGGATTCCCTTTACACCTGAATCACATTCTAACTTTCATTACAAGCTAAATCTCATGTACTTAGAAAATACCATGAAGGCAAACTGAGTCAACTTGAAGCATTCTCTTCATTGATTAAAAAATTGTGACTTTTAAAGTGTTTGATTCTCTTTGACTTAATGAAGAATTTGAATCTTTAGAAATATTTCAAAAAGATACCAATCTTCACTGGTTTTCTCTCATAAAATCAATTTCAGATGTAACATTCAAAAAAGTATGTTACTAGAGGTTGCTGCTCTGTATATAGAGTGTATGAGAGAGACCATTTTTCCTATACTACTGATACTGGCTACAGACAAAGTAAAACAGATACCACGACAAAAAAATTCAGAACACAAGAAAAATCAAGAAATGCATGTGTGGAAGATCCATATTTTTTTTCTGTTTCACCTTGCTCAAGTTCAAAAGAACAATGAGTTAATTAGTTCAGGAAATGAACATTCAGTTCTCTAAAATATGAAGTAATTACTTGAAATGTCTAGAGAATAATAATTTCATCTAAATATTTATTTTCAGTGTTTATTTTTACTGTATGCATTTAAGGTATACAATATGATGTTTTCAAACATACTACGACATATACATAAGTGACATAATTACTATAGTTAAACACACTAAAATATCTACCATCTGTGGTTACCTTTTGTGGTGAGAGTGCCTAAAATCTTCTCTCTTAGTAGATCTTTAATATACAATATAATATTAACTCTAATCTTCATGGTTACATCTCTAGACTTATGCATCTTACATAATTGCAAATGTGTACACTTTGACCTACTTCTCTCCCATTTCCTCTAGTTCCCTGACTCTGGTAATCACCTTTCTACTATTTCTACTGATTCAACTTTTTTTTTTTTTTTCTAGATTCCACATACAAGTGAGATTATGTTGTATCTTTTTCTCTGTGTTTGGCTTATTTTACTTAACATAAGGTACTCAGGATTCATCCAATTGTTGTAAATGGCAGTATCTTCTTTAACAAGGCTGAAAAATAATACATTATTTATACTTATATACACACACACACACAACATGACTGACCCTTGAACAATATGGTTCTGAACTGCATGAATCTGCTTCTACATGTATATTTTTCAACCAAATGCAAATTGAAATACAGTGTTGATGAGATGCAAAACTCATGTATACAGAGGGCCGACTTTTGTATTTGCAAGTTCTGCAGGGTTAACTGAGGGACTTGACTATGCCTGGATTTTTGTATATGCAGGGATCCTAGAGTCAATCCCCTGCATATATCAAGGAATAACTCTCTCTCTCTCTCTCTCTCTCTATATATATATATATATATCTATATAGAGAGAGAGTTATTATATATATATATATATATCTATATATATATATATACACACACACACACACATATACACACACACATAAAGGAATAACTATATATATAAAACTGTGTATATAACTCTCTCTATATATGTATATATAAATTTTTTATCCATTCATCCGTGGATGGTCACTCAGGTAGTTTACATATCTTGGTTATCGTGAATAATGGTGCAATGATCCTGGGAGTACAGACATCTCTAGGTTGATTTCATTTTGGGAGAGTATAAACCCAACAGAGGGATTCCTGGGTCATATGGTAGTTCTATTTTTTATTTAGGAACCTCCATTCTGTTTTTCATAATGGCTGTACCAATTTGTATTCTCATAGACACTGTATGAAAGTGTCCTTATCACCACATCTTGACCAATAAGAGACCAAAGAAGGTATTGGTCTCATCTTTTTCATGATAGCCATCCTAAAAGGTGGGAGGTAATATCTCATTGTGGTTTTTTTTTGCATTTTCAGATGATTAGTGAGACTGAGCATCTAATCATATACCTGCTAAGCCTTTCTTCAGAGAAATGTCTGTTTGGGTCTTTTGCCCATTTTTTAATCAAGCTATTTGTGTGTTTTTTGTATGGAACTGTTTGAGTTCCTTGTGTATTTTGGATATTAACACCTTCTCAGATTTATGGTTTGCAAAGATTTTCTTCCAATTTACAGGTTACCTTTTCATTTTGTTGATTATTTCCTGTGTTGTGTGGATTTCTATTAGTTTGCTGTAGCCCCATTTATTTCTGCTTTTGTTGCTCAATTTTTTTTTTTTTAATATCTAAAAACATCATTGCCAAAGCCAATGTCAAAAAGCTTGTCCCAAGTTTTTTCTAGAAGTTTTACAGTTTCAGGTCTTACATTTAGGAATTTATCCATTTAGAGCTGATCTTTGTGTTTGGCATAAGATACGGGTCCAATTTTATTGGTATGTGAAAATTCGGTTTTCCTAACATCATTTATTGAAGAGACTATTCTTTCCATATTGTGTCCCCTTGGTGGGCTGCTTGCTGAAAACTGGTTGACTTTACATGTTGGAGTTTATTTCTGGGTGCTCTATTATGTTCCATTTACTTATGTCCCTATTTTTATGCCAGTACTATACTGTTTTGATTACTAATTAAACTATTTTAAATCAAGAACTGTGATCCAGACAAATTTGTGTTTTTTTCTCAACATTGCTTTGGCTATTCATGGCCTTTTATTCCACTTAACTTTGAAATTGTTGATTTCTGTGAAAAATGCTAGTTGAACTTTGATATGGATTACAAACAGTCTATAGATGACTTTGGATAGAAGGATATTTTAACAATCTCAATTATTTCAGCCAATGGGCAGAGAATATCTTTCCATTTATTTGCATCTTCTTGAATTTCCTTCATCTATGTTTTATAGTTTTAAGTGTACACATATTTAATTTGCTTTATTAATTAAATAAAGCCAATTTATTAAATTTGTTAAATTTATTTCTAAGTGTTTAATTTTTCATGCTATCACAAATGGCATTGTTTTCAATGTTAAGTTTGCATTAGAGTACTTGCATATACCTATTTCAGTAAAGTGCATTGATGAATGGAATTTTGTCTATAAAAGATAGAAAGTGTTTTGTTTTTATATTGTATACAGTTAGCTTTCCCACAAACAATAGTCTTTCTAAGGTATTTTAATAAATGATAAATTGATTTTTGAATCTTTCTAGAAAATTATAATTTGAAGAAAATGGGAACTTATCAAAATCTATTTAAATTATTACTTAAAATAACATAATTTATATTAATATCAAATTGTCAATATTATATCTATGCATGTATATTTATGTATATACATATTTCATGCTCAGTTAAGCACAAAATCAATGTTTTAAATAAAAATACACAAATTTATAAATTTGTTACTTGCATTTTATTTATAACCATCAGCAACATTAAATAAGTACCAAACCCTTGTCTCCAAATGAAAATTTATATTCAATGAATGTATATTCAATGAATAAATACCTGACATTTCATAACAAATTCCAAGGAGAACATTAAACTTGATTTAAAATGGATCTTAAATAAAATTTTGTATGAATTGTATATGCTGTTTGTCATTTCAGAATAACTTAAAACTAAAACTTTTTGGGTATGTGTTATTTGTTGTGACTGTAACTTTGACTCATTGTGACTCATAGTTAATATTCAATTTTTATGTTACTAAATTTAATAATATAAAATTAAATATAAAAATATAAAATATAACATCAAAAAACAGAAAGAAAAAATATTACACCATATTTAATTGGGTACAAAATAAATAATGCCTAAACTGTTACTGTAATTAACACTGAAACTACTCCTTTCTGCTATTCCCATTTTATTAAAAGGTTTATAATGATCTTTAATTAACTGAATGACTTTTGATATTTATTTAAATGATCACATTTTTCTCTTCATTCATTATAACAAATAGAGTAGAATTAATTAACAGAATTTACTCTGTAGAATCAAACAAATAGTACATGTATGATCTCAGGACATAATTACAATAAAATATCTGTTGATTCAATATCCCTATATTTTATTAAACAATTTTGAAACTAATACTATTCTTCAGTTTATTCTGACACCTCGTTGCTTTATGTCCCATATCTAATGTGGGCTTTTACCAGATTTTACTTTCAGTAGTTTTATCTGCCATTGTCACTATAGAAAACCACTGACACTCTCAAATTATGATAATTCAAGGTAACTTTAATAAATAAACTATTTATAAAGGTGTGGGGAAGGCACATGGAACCACGAGTTACTATATTGAGAACTATATATAGAGAACTAAAGAGATTTGAGAATAGAAGTGTTACCAGAAATTGAAGAAGAAAACCCCTTTTAAACCAAGGGGACTTGCAAGGAGGAATACAAGGAATTAAATGTCCTTCCCGTATTCTGATACCTCCCTTCAATCTCATTCCTGGGTTAACATTGGCTGAAATCAAGCATAAGTCATTTAAAACAGGAAGCCAGATGATATAGTTCATATTGTGAAGTCACTGAAACAGACAGGACGGTAATAGAAGATAGTCGGCAGAGAATTGTATTAGTGTATAGAAACAATTGGAAAAATGGAGAGCCATGTTTCTGTAGTTAGCCATCTGCATTCTGTAAGGGTTCCAAGGTGAGTGGGAGGTCAGGGCTTAGGGCAGGAAAAAAGACCTGTCTAAAATTTAATCAAGCTAAGGGAAAAGTTAAGATTGTCTTTGTTAGTGAACTCTCTTTCTTCAATGGTAACTTTTATTTACGTTCAGCAAATTTATGGTTCTCCCACAGTTTTTACTTTCTGTATTCGATAGGCCTCATGTTCAGCCAGATACAAGTAACTTACTGGAGATCTCTCTAAATTTTCTGAACAGGCTCATACTTTTGTGCAACTTTCCAGACCACCAAGAATAAGTGAGATTTTGGCAAGGCACTCTGGCTGTCCCTTTTACTGGATATGCCTGTTAAGTGCCTGGTGTGCCATTGTGCTGTTTGCTCCCAACAGTATGATCATCTCCAGCTATCCAATGCTAGACTTCCCTAATTTTTGCCACTGAGCTATGCATTGTTTTTGACAGTGCTGAGCACGAATTTTCCCACAATGTACTCCTAATAAAAATCAGCTTATCTGAAAGCACATCAGGGCTGACCTAAATGTTGGAGAGGTGAGAGTCCTGCCCTATATGTTGGGGAAGTGAGAGTACTGCCCTACATGTTGGGGAGGTGAGAGTCCTGCCCTACATGTTGGGTAAGTGAGAGTCCCGTTCTACATGTTGGAGAGTTGAGAGCAATCTCAAGCTGAAATGCCTTGGACTCTCAATTTCACCAAGATTTAATAGGCCTTCCTGAATGTTTCTCAATTTATTACATCTTTAACTGGTTGCTTTTGACAGCTTTGCTAAGTGTTGTTTCTGCTTTTGCAGGATAGCATTAAGATTAACTACGCTTCTTACTCAGTCGTTCCAGAAGTCCTCCTCCTCCTCATTCTACATGTTTTTATCCAGAATTTTCTTGCCTCAAGATGTTTTCTATCACTGAGGTTAGAAAGGCCATTAGTGGGGCTGCTTAAATAAATGATTTTTTTCATATTATTTATATCTAATCACAAATTATCACCAATCGAATTGCTAAATAATTTTAATCAGAACAATTCATTTCATATTACCTTATTTCACAAACATAAAATCTCTCCTAAATAATCACCCCGTTTGACTTTCTTAAACAGTGTTTCACTATTAACATCCTAGAATCTGACTGAAATGTAAATCTGATCACAGCATATACTTGTTTAAATATTTAATAGGAACTCTAACAACTCCCAAATTTACAAACTTCTGCATATCTAGAACCATCCTATTTCTCTGCCTCATATTTTACTAACTCTTTACTTTGTAGTTTATCTTTGAATAATGTTGAACAGCATGCAGTTCCTTGCTACACACTATACCCCTTCACATCTCTGCAATTTGGAATGATAAGATTGCAACGTTTACCTCATTATCATTTAGTTATACTTTAACAGTTGACAAGTATGCATTGTCAAACACCCACATTTGAGGCCGGATTAGTCAGTTCTTTCATTTACCCAGTAAATCTTTGTGTGTAATATTTTACTATAGCTCGGAAGCCATTTTGCTAAAACTATCACTGCAATGTGCATATTTGCTCCTCAAAGGCACATAACCTTTTTTATTCATGGTACTTACCATAGTGCCTAGAAAAAAAAATAAGTTTCATTAATATTTGTGAACAAAATACAACTGATTTTGGTTGACATAAATGTAAATTATAATTTATTTTTGTATATATACATTTACATATATTCCTTTACATTATTCCAACTTTTAACATCAATTGTTTGAATATAAGCCCAAGAGTGGGAACTCCATTTGTAAAAAGGCAAAATGGGCAGATGTACAACTCCATGAGCCCAATTAACTTTTGCCTTTGAAGTAAATATAAGTTGTTAAAGGGTGCATTGGATGATCTACTGTTCCTTGCACTGGATTAGAGAAAATTACTAATTTTGTCATATGCAAGATCAAAGCTGCTCGATGTCATTGTGTCACCACGTCATTGTACCCATGCGCCTTTCTGGGCTTTTAAAATTTCCTCCAAAATTCATAGCCTGGGGGTGCTGATACTATGTATAGATGGTGCCTTCTATATACACACCAACCTGACCTATTTACTTTTTGAAAATTTTTATTATGGTCATTTTGAAGAGGACTGATGCAATTCTTATGAAGACTGAGCCAGTTTTTAAAAGATATTTAGAATGAAAAAAAATAGTACTTCATTTTATTCCTTTCTTATGTTTTATTATAGTAATGATTAAAACTAAAAACTTTGGGGAAATCAACGTTAACTTAATAAGAGACATTATAGTGATATAATACTTCATGTTTTTGAATTACTTTGTGTTGATAATAAAAGAAGAAAATATTGCACTACTGCAAGGTACATTTGACATCAACTCTGTATCACTTAGATTTGGTATCAGTGTTCCTCATTTCTCAAGGATCAGCAAACTAGATAAATCATAACACGGTAAATAAAATTCTCAACTAAGGAAAGACTTCAAGAAAGAGAAATTGGAAAAGCTAAGCCTGCACGGAGAACTTCACAGAGAACATGTCTTTTAAATAAATTTGTTTTTAGTATTTTTTAGTTCATTTCTTCCTTTATTTATTTATTCATTCAATACAAGTATATGTTTCAGTATTTAAAAATGAAAAGACTTATCCAGGCACTGGAAAATAAAATAATTTTTTAAAATAAATAATCTTAATGAATTTCTTGTATTTATTGATTGATTAATTTGAGACAAGAGCTCACCCTGATGCCTAGTGTGGAGTGCAGCGGCGCTATCATAGCTCACTGCAGCCTCTACCTCTTGGGCTTAAATGATCCTCCTGCTTCGGTCTCCTGAGTATCTACCATGCCTGGCTAATCTTTGTATTTTTTCTGTACATGAGGTCTCACTATATTGCCCAGGCTGATCTCAACACTCCTGGGCTCAAGAGATCCACTTCCCTTGGCCTCTCAAAGTGCTGGGACTACAAGCATGAGCCACCACAACCAGTCATTTTCATGAATTTTAATCCCAGGTGGAGAAAAGTAAATTCAAATGAATAACTGCATAATATACCCATTAAAGACATAATTAAAATACATACTGAAAGTAAACCTAATAAACATTTTACTGGATATTCCAAATAATGCAATAAGAAAAAAAGATAAATGTCAGGGGAAAATAACTAAAGCTGCCATTATTGTACATAAAATGTTTATCTACACAGAAGTCAGTAGAATGAAGTACCAAACAATCATCAAACTCTTCTAATAAAAACCTGTTATGCAAATGGATCTAATACGAGTTCCACATATTAAAAGCAATAGCCCTTTATTCAGTCAATATGACAGTTCTAGATTGAGAAAACTTTTAAAGTGTGCTGTTGGATATTGATGAATACCCTTTATTATTCCATGTACTGTGAAAATTTCAATTTAAAAAAATGAAAAAAAAAACAAAGATTAAAAATAGAAAAAGAAGTGGAAGAGGTAATTCTACTGAATGTTGAGTTAAACATTCTATTGATTTACTATATAGCTTTGTTAGACATATACACTTTCCCAAGTAATACATTATTTGGCTAATTATTTGTACATTATCATTGTACAAAGGAATAGAACCACCATATTGTAGGAGTGTATCTGTTAAAACTTACTAGGTAATACAAAATTATTTTCCAAATTGATTATGAAAATAATTCTAAGATCAGTATGTTATGAGCCTTTTTAATTGATCCATTCAGGAAGATGTAAAATGTCGCATTTTGATTTCAATTTGTATTTCCTGTTTACCAATAAAGTTAGCTAATTTTTCTGATAACTAACCATTTATATTTTCTCGAAAGAGAAATGCCTGATCATGTATTCTTTCTTTTGAGTGCCTTCTTATTCATTGAAAGTATTATTATTGTTTATTTACACTTTTTAAATTTTCTGTCAATTTTATTATTAATATTGTAAACATATTTAATATAGCATACTTATGCATTTATAACAAGAGGGGTCACTGTATATATGAAACAAAATGCCACTCTCTTTGGAAGTACAAAGAAGGAAAGAAGGGAGAAAATAGAAAGGGAAGGAAAGAAGGAAGAAAGGAAGGCAGGCAGGAAAGAAAGGCAGGCAGGCAGACAGCTGGGCCGAGACTATCACCAAGCAAATCTACTTATTGGTATCTGCTCTAGAAAAGTCCTTTTACTTGTGCATGTATTGGATGAATGAATGATTTGTTTTCTAACATTTTATTTCCTTTTCTTTTCTTCTAGGACTATTAATTCTAATTTTAGCTAACTATACGCTTACAGTATTTATTCTTTGTATTATAATTAGCTGTCAGGGTGGATTATGAATAGTATTTATTTATTCTTCATCTCAATAGTCTGGGGGGATATGCTGAGAGATTCAGATTTTGGTGGTCACTTTTATCTTACACAATCAAAACTTCTTTGTATTTTGAGTCATTTGTATCTTTTTTCCTTTGTAGAATAAGATTTCTTTAGTAATAGGCTTTCAACATATGAAATAAATGAGTTAAAGAAGTAACCTTACCTCTTTCTCTTAGATCACCTCTTTTGCTTAGATGATATGCCATTCTATTGTTTGACCTTTTCATTAAAATTTTGTTTCAAATATCACTTTAAATTCTCTAATGAAAACAAAACACTTTTAGCCAAATTTATTCACATAGATATTTTAATTTCCAAGAGTCTTTCTGGAGATATATACACCTGGATTTCTGAATTTATGTATATCCGTATCAAACAATGGAATTTTTTAAGCAATAGATTACAAATTCTAAACTGAATGGCTGGAACTGCACTTGTGATTATACAGTATGTATATAATACAATTAGTAATACTAATACTATACAATTAGTAAACATAAATAAAAGAGGTAGCCTTTCCATGTTTTCAATATTTGTAAAATATAGTGGACCACTGTATTTATGATGCCATAATGAAAAACCAGCATCACATTTAGTCCTCCTTATGATTTTACTTTACAAATCAAGCTAATAAATTTCTATAATTTTTGCAAAAATATTTGAATACATTGCAACAGAAATGTTTTATGCACACACATACAATATTCAGCATTCATGTAATATAAATACAAATACTGAATATAACAGATTTTAATAGGGATAATATATATTATGTGTTATAATAGTTGCAATGAATGCACACATATATAATACTGTGCATAGTAACACTAAATAATGTATGTATATATAGCAGATGACATATATTGAATAGAACAATTATTTCATTGTGTGATGAAAGAGTAAATAATCATTGTGTGTTAAGTCATTCACTCTGAAAGATTTAAGGGAAAACGTTTATCAAAAAAAAAAAAAAAAACAGCATATTTGGGCCAGATGTGGTGGTTCAGTCAGAGGCAGGAGGATTGCTTGAGGCTGGGAGTTTGAGACTAGCCTGGGCAGCACAACAAGACCCTAGCTCTACAAAATTAAAAACTTAGCTTGGTCTGGTGGTGCTCACCTGCAGTCCCTGCTGCTCAGGAGACTGGGGCAGGAGAATGGCTTGACTCCAGGAGTTTGAGGCTGTAATGAGCTATGATTGTACCACTGTGCTCCAGTCTGGGCAACAGAGGGAGACCCTACCTCAAAAAAACAAAACAAAACAAAAAAGATTTGTAAAATGGATGTCACCTTTTTCTACTAATGCATTTCAATGTACATTTGAACAATGATGTTGCATTGCCAAGTTTTAAAATCATAGCATGACTTGACACAGGTTATTTTTATAGTGCGATGGATGATTATTTTTAGTCAGCACCTCTTATTTGTTACACCAAACTTAGATTTCAACAATCTTTAAAAAAAAATCTTATAAATGCACACATTCTTAATAATTACACTGGCACATTTTCACTTGAATTTTAGCTTTCAGTCCCATGATGCTCTTCTCTTTGATGTTCATCTGTTAGAGCAGAGTTCATGATTATTGCTCCCTACTCACACACAGACACACATAGACAATGCAATGCTTCAACAGCTTTCTAATATTGTTGATTGTTGTCTCTATTCTTGATTTATTACACTCCAAAGAATGTGGGTTGAAATGAAATACTAAAAATTTGCTGTGGCACAAGATATTTTTTCAAAGATGTCTTGTTGGGAATACGTCTTTAATCATTTTTTGTTCTTTTTGTATGTTCACAAAATTGTTCATTTAAAGAACTGGTAGTTTTAGAAGCTGACTTGCCATTGGGAAAAATGTTTCTATCTATGCAAGAGTATATAAGAGCTTGACATAGTCATTTATTGTGAACTTGAAAACTCTTTGTACTTGGTGGAGACTAAAAATGACAAAAATAATTCTCACCATGGATTTCATGTTTCAGAACTATTCAAGCATAATAACAATGAACAGTATAAACAAAAAGGGACTAATCTATGTCACTAAATTCAACAACTTATCAAGACAGGCATTTAAAAAATTAACTTCTCTCTTCAATCCACCAAATTTTAGTTGTTAATATGTCGTTGTGTTAAAAGCTGTTGAAACAAGAAGTTTACCCTTAAGGAAGGAAAGTAAAGACGTAAACAATAAAATATATAAATATCTTAAATGGCTGTAGTAATACATCACAGGAAACTGTAACAGAGTATAAGAGGCAACACATAGATCACAGAGTTATCTGAGAAAGTGGCATTGAAGGTGAGACCTATTGTACAAGAAGAGATCATACATGCATGAAAATATAGTGCTATGTGCTATTGAAAAATAAACTGAGTATTTTTTTATGCTTACAAAGACTCTTTCACAATATTTATGGTTACATGTTTTTTAGATGGTTATGACATTTGTTAAAACTCTCTGATTATGCTCACCTTATATTCCAGAGTACATGATAATGTACTTAATTGATTTTTGAATAATGCATAATTATTAGAATGGCTAATTTCTTTTTTCTCATTTTACTGAATATATATTTTGAATGCCATAAATGATTTTAATAAAATGTTAACTTATCAATTTGTTATGACAATTTTTTTTTTGGCATAACATATTATATATGTTCTCATCCTTTAAACACAGGTGCCCCAGGGTGACTCAGAATCAGACATTCTCTTTGGAGACATGGTACTGAAACACAGAATGTAAATTGAAACACCAAAGAACAAAAAGATTTCATTTTCTCACGTTTGTTGTGTTGGGTGGAGAAGACAAAGAATGAAAAGAAGGGGTAGGCAACTTCAGAGAAAGATATTTCCACTCGAATGAATACTACTAACTTTTTTCTTATTTACTTAAATAACTTAGAACGTTATGTTCATAAAGGAAGATCTGGGAAAATGAACAAGAAAAGCATGCCAGATAGAATCCATTACATTTATACATTTCAGGGACAAACAGCTTACCCAGTGAAAATCTAGACATCTGGGATAACAAAGAGAAATTCTGACACAGAATTTTCAGTAACCAGTGTCAGTAAATGGGAGGAAAAATGAGTGAAATAATAGTAAATTTAGTGATGTATTAGGCATTTTTCAATTCCAGACACAACTTAGTTTCAATTGGATGTATTTATTTCACAGTATGCTTATTCAATTAAATAGAGTTATAGTATTTTATATTAGAGTGCACTAAATGCTGTGGGTATTTTCAAGAACGTGAATGCTACCTGGCACTAGAGGTAGAAAGAATTCAATGTAAGTTGAAAAGGTTTTTCTCTGTATTATATTCTTTAGCTATTATTAGGTGATCAAATTAACGATTCTAAAGATAAGATTCTAGACACTTTTTTCTTAAGGCTTACTTTATTGTTGGAGTACATAAAGGCAAAAATAAATAGTAATACCACATTGCCATTTTCCCTTCACTCTCACGCGTAGTCTCAGGGCTGCTCATTCTCATGGTCTGGGTGTGTAACATAATGATAGATATTCTTTCTGAGGGTAGTATACTAGTGGGTTCACTTAGATCATAAACTGATCATTACTAGGCAGCTCTCTATTCACTTCTTCAAAAAAGTGAGACCAAAGTGTTGAGTCAGCACGTGACATGTTATTTTAATAAACAGATGTTCAGGCTGAGAGAACATGTGAGAGAGAAAAGTCAACTAAAACACTACTGCAATCAATATAATTCACAATTAACATAAAAATCAAAAGTTCCCCAATTAATCAAAATAATGAGATAGAATATCTCATGGACGAATACTTTGTTCACAGATAGTAGAACTTAGTAATAAAGTCACCAAGATACGTGCAAAATATCTATGGAGAAAGTGGTAATAGTTTATTGAAGAATAAAAATAAGCTCTAAAAATATTCATAGAAATGCCATGTTAATGAACAGAAAGACTCAACGTTTTAAAGATTTCTGTTCCCTCTAAATCTGATAATGGAGATATAAGTCACCAGAAAACTATAATGTCACAAAATAATAATATAACAAAAATACCTATATATATAAAATAACAATATATAATGAAGTTATTTTAAAGTAGAATAATAATATAATATCACAAAAATACCTATATATAAAAAATAACAATATATAATGAAGTTATTTTAAAGCAGTGGATAGAAAGTAAACTTTAATGGCAATATGAGGAAAAAACACTTATAAAATGTGTATGTTGTATGTCTACATCTTTCTAGCTAATGAATATATTAGAGAGGAGAATATTAGAACATTTCACCTTAGATATTATAATTTTAATGCATAAGACTGCAACAGGTAAAGAAAAGCAACAAAGTGAAAAAATAAGGCTGTATAAATGTATATATACATATGTGTATTTTATATATATCATAAAGAAATATTTATAATTAATATATAAATAAGTTATGCAAAATGTTGAACAAAGATTACCATATAAATATGCATAGGTTGTACCTTGCACAAGGGGGTTTGTTAACTGGCAGAAGGGTACTGAAATCTAGCCTACATTGTACTCATCAAGCCTTCCTGGTCAGCGGGTGTATCCACCTGGAGGCACACTTTCTTTGCTGCACAAAGGTGTCCAGTGAGCATTTCACAGTGGTCCCGGTGAAGGCAAAGGATATAAACAGGCAGTTCAAAGAAAAAAATACAAAAATGTTCAATCTACACATAAAAAGGATTCCATTGTACTTGTATTCAGAGTAGTTAAGAGTTACTAAGTATACAGGAGGAATATATTATATATGTCTAACAGAATAATTTAAAAGAATTAAAATAGCAAATTTGATATGGATAAAAAGAAATATTACCCTCTTTGCAATGTTCAATTATAAATAAGTATGAAATTTTTGAAAGTTCTCTATCAACATAAATATATATGTAAACTCAGAAATTCACCTCATAGATATATATAATACAAATACAGATAGATACAGGGATTCATGTACAAAGATTTTAATTGTAGTCCAGTTTCTGTAATTAAAATAGAAAAACAAACACATCTTATTAACATAATGCATAGAAAATTATTTTACATTAATTTCATACAATATTACACATATAAAAATGGTTTTTACTTACTGACATTTTAAAACCTCAAGGCATTTTGCTATATTAAGAACAAATTTCCCAAAAAAGCAATCATCCCACAAGTATTTATTGAGTGCTTACAATGTGCCAAATGGCAAATATCATGGACAAATGCCTTTGCATTTGTGTAGTTTATATTTTAGTGGGGATAAACAGTATACATGTAAGAAGGGAGTAAGTGTTACAAAAAAAATACAATAAAACCTCCAATGTATACAACCTGCAATGTATATCACCTCTAACCTGAAGGTACAGGTAGAATTGGTTGCAATTTAAATGGGGTGACCAATTTAGATTTTATTGAGAATTTGGCATTTGAGAAAATATTTGAAGAAGACGATGAAATAAATCCTAATGACATGTAGTAAAAGAGTGTTTTGCTGCTAGAGGCAACAGGCAGCACCAAAGCCCTGAAGTATGCCCATGCCTCGCTATGTGAAAGATGAGAAAGGAATGTGGCTGCAGTAGAGTGAGGGGGAATACAGAAATAACAAGAGATGAAGTCAGTATAGAGATGGGCATCAGAATGTCTAGAGCTTCATAGACTAAAAAGAGTTGAAAGCACAATTGTAAAAGTGAAAGGTCACACAAAATAATGAAAATAAGATAATGTGTGAAATTATATACTAACAAATTAGTTTGATCATAAAAGTTTACTAAAAATTTAAAAAAGTTATTTCTTTCAAAAATACACACCTGTAAATTACACGTACTTTGCATTAAAATGTAATATCATTAAATGGGCAGCAGCAATGGGGAGAGTTTTGATTAGAAGAATGGCATGAGCTGATTAATTTTGACAGGATCACCTTGGCAACTGGGTTGACAATAGACCCTGAGATAAAAAGTAGAAATGAGGAGATCAGCTAGGAGTCTGGGGCAGTATTCCAGGCGAGAGAAGGGGGCTTATATCAGGATTTGGCATGACTATACTTTGGTAAAGTTATTTTAGAAATAAAAAAATTAAAACAAATCAAATATAGGTATCCATGTATGCACAGAGAAAGGTTGTAAATTCTTAGATAAGGATCCAAAAGAAGATGTGAAAAAATATTAGCAAGTTTCACCTCTAGAAATTTTAAAAAACACAATTTAATTCATAGAATTTAAGAGTTTTCATTTGGATTTTGCTTAGTTTATTAGAGTGACGTAAACACACGTAACCAAGATATATGTGTATGCTGGCCGGGCGCGGTGGCTCAAGCCTGTAATCCCAGCACTTTGGGAGGCCGAGAAGGGCGGATCACGAGGTCAAGAGATCGAGACCATCCTGGCTAACACGGTGAAAAACTAGCCGGGCGAGGTGGCGGTGCCTGTAGTCCCAGCTACCCGGGAGGCTGAGGCAGGAGAATGGCGTGAACCCGGGAGGCGGAGCTTGCAGTGAGCTGAGATCCGGCCACAGCACTCCAGCCTGGGTGACAGAGCGAGACTCCGTCTCAAAAAAAAAAAGATATATGTGTATGCTGTATCATATTTGATCCCAACTATTTGCTTCCCATCCATTGCCATGACACTTGTATGGGGATTATCCTGTCCCATCCTACTAAATTATAAGCTTGATTATTTAACTAATGGAATGTGAGTGGAAATTATATATGCTACATCACAGCAAAAGTTTTATAAGTGATAACATAATTGGTTTCTCTTTGTTCTCTATTTGACCTATGACAAAAATTATTTGCTTGGTTAAGCTTAGGTCAGGCTTCTGGACCTTCTCCTAAGCCTATCTGTACACTTCCTTGTAAAATCCATTTTTAAAAAAGAATTCTGCAAAGTCAGTTTAGCCAGAACCCCCTAACATCCATATCTCTTTCCTCAACATGTGATGAGGTTCCTCATTTTGCAGGTGATGCGTGATCACACTGGCCAGCCTTCAGCAAGAATCCCGTTAAGTTAGTTTAACCAGAGCCCCACTTACCACTGAAGTTTTCTCAGAATTTTCTCCCTACTGACCCCACCCTCCTTCATGGCTAAAAACTTCCACTTGCTCACAATGTATTTGGAGTTGAGTGCAATCTCACGCACTGCAAGACCCCATTGCAGAGGTTCCTATACCTGTCACATTGGTCCTGAATAAAATCTTTCTCACCATGCTTTAACAAGTATCATTGAATGCTTTTTTTTTTTTTTTCCTTTAACATCTAGACCATAAAAATAACATGTTCTAGAAAGGAAGTTATTTCTTCATTGTGTGTTGTGGAATGAGAATACATGGTGAGGAAACCATGTTTTTGCTATCGTTCTTGAACTTCTTGGCAAAGAGTTAGTAACATATCCTAGATATTATTCAGTTGAGGCAAAGAAAGTGAGGTAAGGAATGCAGAAGTTATTGATGGTTCTGATGACTTTTCTATGTAGGAAAGTATTAGAATTGTCTCCCCTCTTATGCAGATAATCTGATGCTTAACTTAATTACATAAAGCTTACCCTGGTTGTACATGGGAAATTTATTTCTCAATTACCAAAATTACAATGTTCTTTATAGTAACATGAAAAGACAATTAGCTTTGCTATGCTTTAGGATGTTTTGTATTTATATTTCTCAAATATAGACAATTAGAAAACAAATAAACACATATGAAAAGTTTACTCATAGATTACTTTCAAAATGTATATACTTTGCTGTATTTAATTCATTTTCGAAAGGTCATCTATCCCAGTTCTTAAGTGGATTAATTTTCTTTGTTTTTCTCTCTCTGAATAATAAAAGATATCCACTTATTAATTGGAATATGCTGTCCAGTATTAGAGGAAGACATGGATTAATTCCCTTTACCTGAAAAAGAGATAAAAGAACAGTATTTCTCTTACCAAAAATTGTATAAATGTATACATTATTTAATTTATTGATTGATTTCTTGAAGTTAATATTTTTAGGAAATAGTATTTGCTTGAATTTGCTATTGGAAATTTGAAAGAAGACTTTCCAAAACTTAAATATCTGAAAAGCAAAGATCAATAAGTACGAGAAATAAATTCATTTTAAATATCAGAAATGAATTTGAGATAAAAGCTCTAAAGCAAATTAAATTCTCTAGAGCTGCCTGTCAGCCAGCCACCACAGGCTTGAAGGTCATTGTTGCTGGCTATTTGGCTAAATTTCAACTCAATTTCAGCCCTGATCAGTGATTCGAAACTGACCCACACAGATGGGCAACCATGTGGTGCCCCAGTGCATATTAATCAGAAGATTCCCCTACTCTATAAAGGAACAGAGGTTTAAAAAGAAACTGTGTGAGGACAAAATGCAGAAGGCTTGAGAGATGTGCCAAACAATTCTGAGACATTTTGCATATTGACTCTTCACTCTGTGATGCCTTCTTGCCTGTGGGGAATCTAGATCCTACATAAATAATTTTTCCATGCATGAGAGGAAGCAATCAGAAAATAAACATCCAGTTAAAATGATTTACAGTTATCTTAGTTTTATAGCATACAATACATCCAAACTTTCTATTTCACTGATTCTCCACAGTGAAATATAATTTTTGTTATTCATTTGTTTTGTGCCTGATTTTTGGTTCTTAGTGCCCTAAGGGTATGGAGAACTAGAAATATGAAGCAATCGAAGCATGAATGTACATGACTTTGAGGATTCTATCTCATTTTAAGTTAAAATTTAAATAATATCTACATTGGCTTAACTACCATGTTTCCTCTATTATCTAATTACAAATATCTAAAAATGGTTTCTATTTCCTTGATATACTTTGATAAAAATAACTGTGTATAGGACAAATAAGTGATAGATATAACCAAAAAATATACAATACAGCAAAAGCTATTTTCATACTTTTTGTTTTAATAGTTTTATTTATTTCCTCACTAGATGCCTTTACAAGAAAAGAAAAAACTGGAATAATTTTATGACCAGCCAAAATCACCCATTAAAGCAAAAAGTAGTTGTGCTTCATCATATGAATAGAAAAGATAAGAAAAAAAAAAACTAATTTTAAAAAAATTACTTAATAAGGATGATCTGATTCCCAAATTCTGACACTCCCTCTCATTTAGACAAAACTTGCTTTAAAAATGACCTATTCAGACAGTTTGACTAAGTGAGCAATAGAAAGGAATTTCACCCTTCTTTACAAGATCACCTTCCTCAAATCTGTGTTCTTTTAAATTCTTTTGGTGAAAGAACAAAGTACAATAGCATTCTGAAATGTAAATGTTCAACCACTTTAATAAATCCTAGAATATGTGACTTTGTATACTACTCTGGACTTATGTTTTCCTGTTATACCAGTTTGCTGCCATTGATATTTCTAGGGCTATTTTTAAATGTTTTTCACCATGAGCATATAACTACAATCAATATTCCTCTTGAAAAATCACCATTTTCTATCTCACAAGTTTTAGGTGTTTTACTTTTAAAAATAAGATTTGTTTTATAACATTCTCAAAGGCAATATGGATAATCATAACTCATTTTATTCTTTGAAATATTTATCCTTGTGCATCTGTTGAGTTGGTAACCTGTGTTTCCATCCAATTTGGAATCACTCAAACATTTTCATATCCCCAGAGCACAAACAAAAACAATAGTATTGTTACATATATGCATGTACAATAGTACAGCCTTGTACCATAACCTTTATCTGTTATCTCTCATATTAATCCTCACAACAATCCTGTAATCATATTGTATGCTAGCATGGTATCTTCCATTGCTCTTTTCTCATATTCACTACTCTTGAAAGCATATATTCAATTTCTGTTTTTTCAATTTAAGCTCCATGTTAAAGAACCTCTCAACATGTATCTAACATTCATGGGAAAACCCACAATTATATGACTGTCTAATAGCATTTAGACAATAAACATTTGTTGAACAAATAAATTAATGTTTGGAAGAGGAAGATATTGTTTCTATTACAAATGCAGAATCTGAGGTTAAATAAGTTTAAGTTCTTTGCCCACTTTCAAATATCTAATAAGTAGCAGAGCTGGAAATCTAAGACCCACTTACATCTCTATGAAACATAGATGAGTCTCATTCAAAAGCACTTGCTCTTAAACATTACATTAGCACGTGCACATACAATTTTTCTTAAGTAATAACTTATTTTTGTCATGACTATCTAGTCAGCCGTCAACCCTCATTCTTGTTTTTGTTTGTTTTAGCAATTTGTTTTCCTCTTAATTTCTTTTTTCCTATGTCCACTAAACCAATAGCTACTTTATGTCAATCATCAGGTAATCTATTTTGTTCATTCTTTTTCTCTCGGATAATATAGCCTTACAAAAGCACTCATTTTAATTTCCTAAAATATTTTTATTTTTGTTTTATAACTCAATTGTTTAGCATTAAATGTCATCATATAGAGCTTCCAAATGGTATTCTTTAAGGCCTTAAGACTAAGGATTTTTCTATGATCAAATGCAGAGCAGGGCCTTTGAAGCAAACCTACAATGCCCTGATTCCCTCATTTAAACAGAACAGAGTTGCTTTTATCAGTTTCATTTCTTTATTGTTTCTACGGTTTTAATTTGAAGAAAGGATTCTAATACTGTCCGTAGTAGCAGTGGCAGTAGCACTACTAGTAAGAGATTTATTATTTAGTTACCTTAATACTTCATAATCCAAACTTTGAGCCAACGGCTACCAATTAACTTCCTTCATCCAATTATTATTCCATTTTACATAAATACTTGTTTTACAGTATGTTTTTTCTAGTCTGTCATGTAGGTCATATTTTTGTTCAGTTCCAATGTATCCTCAGAAATGGAAAATTATTGTAAAGATACTCAGGAGCTTGAGATGTCAAAGAAGGTCACACATTTAAATTATATACACTCACTCCATAAAATCCTAGGATTTTATGATCATTAAATCTGAGAAACTGTCATAACAACCTTTTAGTTGGTATAACTCAAAATTAAGGATCCCAAGCAACACAACTTCTCTCTGCTAAACTAATACGTATTCTTCCTAAACTAAGAGTTCGGATTGTGTATTTTTGGCAGTGAATGATACTAAAATTGATTATCCAAACCCTCAGTGGTCCTCTATGACCATATCTAAGACTACAGTAAGCTTGAAGAGTTTTTTTTTTAATTATGCCCCATCCATCTCTTCTTTCTTTGCTCTTTGAGGGGCATTATGAAATGGGTTAATATTTAGATTTTCTTTAGATTATGGTAGTTATTTATGTTATGTATTAATGATTAAAAGGACTGCTTAAGAGACTGTGGTTTACATTTATTTTAAGGGGCATTAATTATTTACCCCATCATTAGAGTGTTTTTTTAAATTTAATAGTCAATAACTAATTTGAGTGAAAAAATAATCTGCCAGTAACTTATCTTTTTCTCCTTTTACTAAGATAAACATGACTGGTCTTGTGTTCCTATTTTATTATCAAATTATTTTGTAATAACAAAGTATAAAATAAAACAATTATTTAGTGCAAATTTTAACAATCAATTAAAATAAAGTCGGAAAAATATGTACTATACTAAGTTTCCCACCAGCTTAAGATGAAATGCCTAATATTAGAAGTCTTCTTACCTGTGGCCAGATCAAGATATACAAACTAATTATTCTTAAGTTCGGTCATGAGCCTCAAGACTGATTCCAAAATATAAATAGGGGATTGATTTTTTGAAGATTTTAATTATACATTTTCTTACTTCTTCGAGATTCCTATGTTTAAAAACAACAACAACAACAAACATTTTGTGTGGCTTCTTTTTAGAGGAAAGTGCACAGAGCCTGTTTTTGTGTATTAAACTAATTTGTCTCTATATTGTTTTGTTGTTAAAAATTTTAATACGAACCCTTAGCCAGGTTTTTTATAAACAAACAGAAGCATTGAACTTTGAACTCTGCGATTGTCAGTGGTTTCTGGAAAGGATTCATCACAGTGAGTCCCTATTCCTAGTTATTGAGTTGGATTTAAAATGCTTGTCAATGTAAGAGTTGCAGATGTGTGGTATGTGAAAACAAATAATTCACAATCTAAGCTGTTGGAACCTTAAAATATTTTGAGCTTTAAGGGAATGTGATTATGGGACCTGAGCCACATAAAAAGGCAGTCATAACCTGGAAGCTGTGAACTATGTTTCTCTAATTATAGACTAGCCTTTTTCCTTATCTACATTGTTCTGTACAGTATTATAAATGACTAAAGGGCACCAGGGAAGACCCCTTCCATCTTGACTTTTAATTTGTATTATAGATGAACTTCCCTCATTCCTTTCTCATGCGAGGACTGCATGACTATCACAGTGTCTAAGGTGAAATGTTAAATACACTCTTTTATTTTATTTTTATAATTTTGATATTTATTTTAGATTAAGGCCATACATGTACAGGTTTGTTATAAGGGTATATTGTGTTATGCTAAGGTTTGTGGTACAAAGGACCCCATCACCCAGTTAGTAAGCATAGTACCCGGTAGGTATTCAGTGCTTTCCCTTCCACTCTCCTCTTCTAGTAGTCCCCAGTGTATATCGTTCCCATCTTTCTGTCCATGAAATATACTCTTTTAAATTCAAAAGGAAAATAAAATAAACTGTAGGAAAAAAGAACAAACTGTAACTAACTAAATTACTGACACTCATAAACCAAACCAGCCTTATATAAAAATGTTACAGTCCCATTACATTTCTTTGTTTTCTGCTTATGTAAGAAAGACCTTGATTTTTAACTTCAAGGCACGACACCATTCCTTTGGAGTTTCTGTTATCTCAATGGCCATACTTAGCTTAGTGCTTAAAAAAACATTTCAACTGGATTCTAATCCTTTCAATTATTTCAGGTTGACAAATACAAACGCTGCATCAGGGATATATTGAGAAATACTATAAACTGAATAGGTATGGGAGATATTTACCAAGAGTAGTTATTAATAAGTATTAAAATGCCTTGAGGAAGCCAAGTGATTACTAGAACTCAGATAAAGCCACATGGATAAAACCACCCAGACCAGATCACACGGATAATTCCACCACATACAATTGACCTTAATCTGTTAAATTATGGATAGAATGGCTAAGTTTGTTTCTCTTAAAGATATGGTTGTAGTTATTGTCAGTTTAATCTTGACCTCCGGGACTGCAAACATTTTTGGCATGTTTTCTATATTATTTATATCTCCTCTTTATCCATTTCTAATCCATTCTCTTTTGTGAAAACACTTAAGTTTGGAGAACTCAAGTATAGTTCTCAATCTCTTCACTTTTCTATATAGTCTCGCTTCTTTGTCAACATTATCCAGTCACACGGTTTTAAATCAGTCATTACAGTCATCACTTGGAATCTGCAGATTGGCTCCAGGACTCGTGTGAGTACCAAGATTTGTGAATGTTGAAATCCCTTATATAAAATGGTGTAATCTATGCACATAACCTAGGTAAATCTTCCTGCATACCTCAAGTCGTCTCCAGATTACTTATAGCACCTCATACAATGTAAATGATAAGTGAATAGTTATAATACTGTATTTTATTTGTATTATTTTTATTGTTGTATTTTTATTTTGTCCTTCCAATGCTCTTGATAGGCAGTTGGTAGAATCTGCATATGGAGAACTTGCAGATATGGAGAGCTAACTATATGTTGATGATGCCCAAGTTTATATTTCCTTTTCAAACTCTAGGCTCTAATAAACAAATGAATACCTAACATATCAATTTAGGTAAGTGATACTCATGTCAAATTAATTTTTTAAAATAACTGCATTCTAATCTTTATCCTGAAAAATGTCAGTCCATTCTCAATTTTAAAAGATTGAAAAAAGGTACACCTATATAGGGCACTTCCCATGAACAAAGCTTGAAGGAGTAGAAGTTGGTTTGGGTGAGTCAGTGAGAGGTGACTAAATATGAAGGCTGAGGACATTAATGGACATTACTATAGACTTTATAAACATTGTACACTTAGATTGTACTAAATTTATAATAATAATCTTCTTTCTTCACTAATCAATTAACCTTAATTTCTTTAACTTTTTGGCTATTTTGTAAAAACATTTCACTTAAAGCACAAATGCACTGTACAACCATGTCAATTTTTATATTATTATTCTATAAACATTATTCAAATTTTTTTTTTTAACTTTTCAAACTTTTCTTGAAAACTAAGACACAAACATTCACATTACCCCAGGCCTATACAAGGTCAGGATCACCAGTATCACTGTCTTCCACCTCAATGTCTTGTCCCACTTGAAGGATTATATTGCCCACTTGAAGGGCAATAACACACATGGAACTGTCATCTCTTGTCATCACAATGCATTCTTGTGGAATACCTCCTGAAGGACCTACCTCAGGCTATTCTACAGTTAACATTTTTTATTAAGTAGAAGGAGACTCTACAAAAAAAGTAGAGTACACTCTACAAAATATATGTATAGTAAATACATAAACCAGTAACATAATTCTTTATTATCAAGTGTTAGATACTCTACATAGTTTTATATGCTATACTTTTATACAACTGGTAGTACAATAGATTTACTTATACCAAGATTACAAGTATGTGAGTAATGCATTGCACTACAACATTTTGATGGATACAACATACCTAGGTGATGAAATTTTTTAGCTCCATTATACTTTTACGAGACCACCACTGTATATGTGATTTGTTGTTGACCAACTGTGTACCTGTGTGTAACTCTACATAGAAATTTTACTAAATTTGGGGGATGATTGTCTTTTCTTAGAATATGAGGTTTTATTTTGATGTGAACAATTTCTGTATACTGTTGTATAGGATTTGAGTAATCAAATGCACAGTATGGTTGGTAACACTAGTTTCAGTTTGCCTCTTTAATCAAGGTAAAACAGTTATTCAATAATAATTTTCTTATTTTACTGAGTGAATTATTTTAATAAATAAAATAAGCATATTTATAATGAATTCTTATATAGTAGACTTGGAAAAGAAAGAATAAATAAAAGCTTAATTGTTTTGACTGGCTAGAGTACTTGGGGGTTGAGATAAAATAAAAGCAGCAAAAGTGAAGAAATGTATTAGAAGACACCTTGCCACAAGCTGAAAGCTGCGGCATTCAAACCACATTTATTGTTCAGAGTGTGCACTACCATAAAAACAACTATGACAAAAACCCTGTTTTTTGTACTTACAGCTGACTAAGGACATAAAGGTTACAAAGCAAAAGTTCACAGTAGGTCTTTTAGAGTCTATTGTCGTTTATTTTTAAACCTAACATTCAGTAATTAGGACATTTTCTTTTAACTTTATTTTTGCATGGAAATAGATATTCATTTTTCTGAGATACAGGCAAGAGTGGAATTACTGGGTCATATGGTGTGTCTATTTTTACTTGAAAAAGGAATTGCAAACTATTTTCCAGGATGTTTATATTCATATAAGTGTACTAAAATAAATGAAGAAAATTTTGGGAACTTAAAACTCAATGACAGTAAAAGAATGACTTGACAGTAAAAGAATGATGAAAAATAAAAGAAAAACAGATATAAGTTGGTCCTTATCACAATTAAAAACCTATGCTCTGTGACAGATCCTGATAAGAAGATGAAAATACAAGCTATAGACTAGGAGAAAATCTTTGAAAATCATGTATCTCACAAAGAACTCCTATACAAAGAATTGTCAAAACTCACAATTTTAAAAAGCCAAGTGAAAATGAGTAAAACACAGAAACACATATTTTACTGAAAAGGGTATACAGAAGGCAAGTAAGAACATAAAAGACTGTTTCACGTCATCAGTCATTAAATAAATGCAAATCAAAGCTAAATGCAATTTCAAATTAAATGACATTCCATATAACTATAATTATAATGATGTCTAAAATTTTTTAAATATCTTTTTTGTAGAAATTTATGTTCAAGTTTTTGTTCACTTTTCATAATGTTTTTTCTTGTTACTGAGTAGTTTGAGTTCCTTGTATATTTTAGATATTTGTTCCTTATCAGTTATGTGATTTTCAAATATTTCATCCGAATCCATGGGTTATCTCTCAATTGTTTTCTTTGCTATGTAGGACCTTTTTATTATAGTTTCATAAAATCCCATTTGTCTAGTTTCACTTTTTTTCCCTAAAACTCTTTCCAGACCAATGTCATAGAATTTTGCTCCTATTGCATTCAATTTTTAATCCATTTTAAGGTTCTTCTTGTGCAGGAACTGAGACAAAAGCCCATTTTTTTTTTTGTATTAGATATTGAGTTTTCCCAATATCACTTATTGAGGGAGTGTCCTTTTCTCCTCATGTGTTCCTCAGACTCTTGTTGAAAATCAACTTATCATAGGCATGTGGGTTTATTTTTGGGCTCTTTGTGCCTGTTCCATTGGTCAATTTATCTGTTTTTATGCAAATATTATGCTTTACAATAAATATAGCTTTGTAATGTAAACTGAAATCTTTGTAACGTAATCTAATAGTGTGATGCCTTCAGATTTCTTCTTCTCAAGTTTGCTTCAGCTATCAGGGTTTTTTTGTAACTTCTATTTCTATAAAAAATGACATTGCAATTTTGATAAAGATTGCATTCAATCTGTAGATTGCTTTGGGTAGTATAAACATCAAAAATTCAATTTTTCTAATCTATAACCATGAGATATCTTTACATTTATTTTTGTTATGTTCAATTTCTTTCATCAGTGTCTTACAGTTTCCAACTATATATATCTGGACAACATATATATATATATATATATATGGCTGAACACCTATAATCATCAGAGAAATGTAAATTAAAAACAGAATTAGATATTATTTTACACCTGTTCGATTGGCTATTATCAAAAAGATAAAAGACATCAAGTGTTGGGAAGAATATGGAGAAAAGAGAATCCTTATACATCACTGGTAGTATTATAAATTTATACAACTATTTTGAAAAATACTGTGGAATTTTCTCAAAAACCTAAAACAGAATTACCATATAATCCACCAATCTCATTATTGGGTATATGCCCAAAGGAATTGAAATTAGTATGCTGAAAAGGTGTCTGCATGCCCCTGTTCATTGCAGCATTATTTACAATGGCCAGGATATGAAAACAACTTAAGTGTCAATCAACAGATGAGTGGAATAAAAAATGTGATATACAGTACATACACAATAGAACACGATCTATTCTTAAAAAGAAAAATAAAAACAAAACAGGCAATTCTGCCTTTTGTGACAACATGGATGAACCTAGGGGACAGCATGCTGAGAAAAATAAGCCAAGCAGAGAGACAAATACTATATAACGTAACTTACACATGGAAACTAAAAAAGTCAAACTCCTAGAAGTATACAGTAGAATGGTTGTTACCAGAGGCTGGAGGCAGAAAGGGAAAGGGAAGACTTTGGTCAATGAAAAAAATAGTTAGGAGGAATAAATTTTATTTCACAGTAAGGTGATTATAGTTAATAATAATGTATTGTGTATTTTAAAATAGCTAAAAGAGAGGATTTTTAATGTTCTCACCATAAAGAAATGACACATATTTGAGGTGATGGCTAATTACCCTTATCTGACCATTCCACAACATACATACTTATCAAAACATCACATCATGCCCCACAAATACATACAAATTATATTTTCATTTAAAAGCAAAATAAAAATTATAATTAAAAAAGTAAAATTTTAATATTCTGTTCATCATAAAAACACTATTTTCAAAAATTAAAAAAAAAAGTGATGGCACCAAATGCTGATGAGGATGGGGAGAAATTGAATCACTCAAGCATCACTGATGGGAATTTTATACATACTTTTTGTTAGGGATTAACTTGTGTTCCCCTAAATTTTATGCACTGAAATCCTAACCACCAATGCCAGTATACTTGGAGATAGGACCCTCATACAAGTAATTAAGGTTAAATGGTTTCACAAGAGTAGGTCCCTAATCTGCTAAAACTGGTGGTGTTAATAAGGAGAGAAAGAGACACCAGAGCACTCTCAGTTGTGGAAGGACAGAAAGAAAGGCCATCAGAGGTCACAGCAAGAAGCCAGGAAAACGCCTCATGAAAAACCAACCCTAAAGCATTTTGATCTTGGACTTTCAGTTTCTGTAACTCTGAGAAAATAAATCCCTGGTGTTTAATGAAGCCAACTTGTCTGCTGCATCTTGTTATGGTAGCCTGAGATTATTAATACATTCTTTTGAAGTGAAAGAGATCCCAATTTTTCTAACTGTATCAGGTATCTTGAACAAGTTACAGAACAAAGAATGGATCCAAAGATGAAAACCAGCAAAAAGAAAAACAAAGTTGTTCAAACGATTTGTCTTGATCTCTTGAATAAATATTTTGCTTTCTAAATTTGATGGTACAATGGAGTTCCCACATCCTTGAACCACACAAGATGTTAAATTCTAGCAGGCATGAGTGGAGAAACCACAGTTTTCCATAAAGTTTAGAATGTGAAGAGCACATGGCACAAGGGCATAGACCACCCTCTATTCATGATTGTGAGTTAACCTCTTTGTTCCTTTCTTATGCTGTGAACCTCTGGAAGGAAAACATTAAAAAATCTTATAAAACTAAGCAAATGAAACCAGGCAGGTTGACAATGGAATACATACAGAATGAATGAACATGAAATTTTTGGTTCCTTATTTTGTGTAAGACATAGTGCAAAGCATCAGCAGGAGACAAGTTTATTTTCTAGAGTTTTGCATTCTGAGAAAGGAAGTAAATGTTTCAAAAATATATAAATCTAATACAAATAAAATTGAATAAATGCTATAAAACAGAGCCACTTGTGTGCCCTCTTGCCCCTGACTAATTCTAGTCTGCAGGAAATGTACTCCTTTATCCCTAGGAAAACCACCTGCATATAATTAACTAGGACTTCAGCTGTTTATGACACTGAAATATCAAAGAAGAAATATTAAGAAGAGGATTAGAAAAGATAATCCAGTTTCAGAAACATTTACTGGGTTAGAGATTTAAAAAATTGAGGTAGTGGTCAGCTACATAGAAAATACCTACTTAAAAAGAGGTTAGATCGAGGTAACAGAAACCTTTTACAAAACTTAGAGATATTTTAATAAAGTTCAAGAGGAAGAAAATTCACTCATAATGACTGAAAAAGATTATATAAGAAGGTCTTACATAATCCATACATTAATTTAATCATACATTTGTGTGGGCTGGTAACACATGACATGATCAAATAATTCTTGGGAATCTTTTCATGGACTTTTTCAACATTATGCTGTAATCAAAGTTCTCTGGCAGATGGTGAGGAGGGGAGTGCATTGGAAGAAGAGGGCACATTTTCCATAACGAAAACCATTGTGTATGTACATAGCCAAATAATTTGCCTCCGTATAGACCCAGAACTGTAAGAAAATAAGTCATTTTTAAACCATTAAGTCAAATTATCTACTAGAATAAAATTACTCATACAAATCACTAACAGAGAATGGAACAGCATGAACTAAGTTTCTTTATAAAACTTGTAAACGGTATGTTTTATTCATTTACGTACATACTCCCACAAATTGATCTTTTCAAAATGACTTACTTTATATTTTCAGTATTTTTCTACAGATTTTGTACTAACCTTTATTAGAACATACTACTTTGCAGGTAAATTCTCTACTTCCTTTACTCTTCCTTGGTTTCTAAAAATGGCATAAAAATTATAAAATTTTACCATATTAAAGGAATCCTAAGTACTTAAATATTTCTCAATTATAATTTCACTTTCAACTTTGGGAGTCTGTAGGACAGTACAAAGTGTCACACAGTGGTACAGATATCAGTTTTCTCCCACTCAACGACTTTTTATGTGTTCATCTATAATTTATTTATAGAATTTAATTCTGGCATAGAAATGATTCATCTGTTGTCTTAGCAGTGGCAGAAGATACTCCATAAAATTAATGGATTGAGATTATTTCCTAAAATATTAGCCTTAAAATGTTGTGCAGGAAAGTGAAGCAGAGAAAATACTGTTCATTTGATGCTAATTTATCTAATTCACCATACATTTACTTATTCTTCAGTCATTTCAAGTTTGCTATTGACTTGCTCTGAATAACTATATCATTCCAAAACATTACTGTAGCCAGAACTATTCTTAAAAGGATAAGTTGATGTATATACTCAGTGCATTCAAAATAAATAAAATCTCTAAATTTTAATAACACACATACCACATAGAAAACAATAGATTGGTATTTAGTTCTGAATGTATACTGAAAAAAAAACATCACAGGTATCTTTGTGATTATAGTGTAAATAGCCAAAATAAGCACATCAAAAACATGAACTGTGAGAAAGCTAACATGTTAAGTCACATGCTTTAATCAAAATGACTGACATCCTTAAATCCAGTATCATCTTCTTTTCACATTCCTAAGAATAAATAGCTAACTTCTTTTTAAGCTACTTGTCAATAGCTCACAAAATTCAAATGTTCATCTATTTAATAGAGAAATTCTATTTCTATAGATTTTACAGATATGTCACACATATAAAGAACTAGAAGTTATACACACACATGTATGTATATATATATATGTACACACACAGAGAGACAGATGTTCCTTCTGCATTTCCTATGTTTCACTCTTATATACCCCTTTCTACAACTTCCTTGCTAATGATTTTGCTGTTATCAATCATTTTGTCCTGCCTCTGCTCAGATATGCTATAGGTGTAGATATACACCTTTACAGAGATAGATTATCATCTCATTTCTACACACAACACTGCTACTTTTCACTGTTACATATAGAACATCTCCTTTGAAACTGACTTTGAAATTCAGCACTACTAATGTATGATTATGCATTAGCCCTTTCTGATTACTTACACGCATTCATCCTTTATATGCTCAGTTCACATTTCAAATTTATAACTGATGGACATTTTTCTACTACAAAGGTCTTCACAATCATTTTCCCTTACATAACAATGTTAGAATTGAGAATGGACACCATATTTTGGAAACCTCAATAGTTAGTGTAGGGTGCCGCTCAAATGGCTGGGAGAAGAGCTCAGTGGACACTGTCTCAGTGAAAAACTTTTGACTGGTGAAAACTATAAAAACAGCTGTAGTCTGCTGATATTTTTCTAAGAACAAACAGCCAATGGCAAAATATGTATTCAAGAATATATATCTAAACTCAGAAAAAAAGAGAGTGAGAGTCTGTGTCATTTGAGCCACAATCCACTTCAATTTTCTCTTCCCTTTCCCAGTTCACTGTTACTATAGTTCTTCACTAGTCAGGTGTGACTAAAAGATCAGGTTGTTTTTCCTCACCAACTACTAGTTTATGGCTATATTTTCAGTTGAGGGCTTCAGTTTCTCACTGGGAGACGCAGGTTGCTGACATCTCTTAGTTTCAATTCTGAAGTTGTAGAAACTCCATTTCAAATAGATGAAGCCAAAAAAGACTTTGGTTGTCTTACTTCACTCACAGGGCAGAAGTTCTACCCCAAGTACAGTAGGCTGGAAATGCTGAGCCCCAATTGTGTCTACTACAGTTTGCTCGTGAGGCAGAGGTTCCACACTGGGAGGTGCAAGCCAAGAAAATCAAGAACTACTATCTTTGGCCAGTGCCCTGCTTAGAGAGCAATAATGTCACTGAAAAGAAGTAGGCTGCTGTCCTTGGTATTTGCTCTATGATGCAAATACCAAGAAAATGATGGACCATGTAGAAATTTTAAACAGAAAATATTAGGGAAAGAGAAAGTTAAAAAGAAACTTGTGGGGTTTACCTCAAAGTGTAGCAACACCCTGCCTCTGCAAAGTTGCCCATATTTTACTGGATCGGACTATGGAGAAATTTATGCTCCACAATGTAGCCAAAAAGAATACAGCATCTGCTAGCTATTAGTGGAGATTACCAGCTGAACGTGAAACAATAGAGGATGACCATCAAGAAGCTTAACAGGGAGACCGGCGGAAAAACACTTAAAGAGATCCAGACTAAAATCAATCCCACTCTAGTGGTCACAGAAATTGTGTGCAAAGCCAAGATTGAACTCTCTAGGGAGCATCAAAGGAGGCACACTGTGAGAGGAAATACATTTCACAAATGAAGTCGAGCAAAGTCACTAAATAAATGTATAAATGTAAGTTGAATCAGTATTTAGAGTTGATTTAATATATTATCTAAAATGTCCACTTATCAATGAAAAGTAATGAGATATTTAGAAAATAAAAAAGAAAGAGTAATTTGTTTTCAGAATAAAAAACACTGAACAGAATCTGTCTTCAGGGAGGCCCAAATATTCAACTTAACAGACAAAATTGTTAAAGTAGCTAGTATAACAATGTTCAAAGAAAGAAATACCACCATGCTTAAAGAACTTAAGAAGGGGGCTAGGCATGGTGGCTTATGCCTATAATCCCAGCATTTGGGAGAGCAAGGTTGGAGAATCACTTGATCCAAAAGTTAGAGATCAGCCTGGGCACCATGATGAAACCTAGTATGTACTAAAGTACAAGAAATTAACCAAACATGGTGGCATGCACCTGTAATTGCAGCTACTAAAGAGGCTGAAGTGGGAAGATCATCTGAGCCTGGGAAGCTGAGGCTGCAGTGAGCCATGATCATGCCACTGTACTACAGCCTGGCCAACAAGAGTGAAACCCTGTCACAAAGCAAAACATAAAAAACAAAAAAAGAATTTAAGAAAGATATGATGGCATTGACTCATCAAATAGAGAATACTTATAAAGAGATAGAAATTCTAAGAACTAAACTGACATTCTAGAGTTGAAGGTTCCATACCAACAAAAATGAAAATTTATGAGAGGAGCTCAACAACAGATTTAGGCTGTCAGGTGAAAGAATCAGTGAACACAAAGATATATTAATAGTGACAAATCTGAAAAAAAAAAATTAAAAAAAAAAACAAAAGAAAAAGAACAGAGCATAAAAGAAATGTACAACGTAGTTAAGTAAACCAACATATAAATGATGAGAGTGTAAGAAGGAGAAGAGCAAATAAGAGGAAAATATATTGCAGGAAATAATGCCTTAAACTTCCTCAAATTTTATGAAAATCATTATTCTAGACATGCAGGAAACTGACCAACTTCAGGTTGGTGCATATAAAAAGATCCATGCCTAGTCATATCAGTCATATCATCATCAACATGTTGAAAGACAATGATTAAATCTTGAAAGGAACAAGAGAAAAATGAGTAATCACATGTAAGGGATGATGTATAAGATTATCATCTATAAAATTAATGAATGACTTCTCAAAACAAAGAACGGACACCAGAAGGCAGTGGGATAATCTGTTTAAAGAGTTTAGGGCCAGTGGACTGTCCACCAAGAGCCTTATGTACAAGAAAATAATCTTTTCCATATAGAGTAAAAACACAAATTTATTACAAAGCAGGTCCAATTTACAAAAATAAAAAAAAAAAGAATGCAAAGGAGAAAGAATGTTTTTGAGGAAGAAAGGAAGTAGCACCAGACAATAATGTGATTACACATGAAAATACAGAGCACTTGTTATGGTCTGAAAGGTCATGGCTCCCAAAAATTTGTATGTTGAAGTCCTCACCTCAGAATGGAATGATATTTAGAGATAGGGTCTTTGAACTGGTAATAAAATTAAAATTTGATCATTAAGGTCCATCCTTTCAAATATAATTGTTATCCTTACTAAAAGAGAAAATTTGGACACAGACATATACAGAAGGAAGACACTATAAAGATACAGAGAAAAGCTAAGGAGAGGGACCCAAAAGAGTTCTCCTTTTTCTTTTTTTTTTCCTAAGATGGAGTCTCACTCTGTCGCCAGGCTGGAGTACCGTGGTGATCTCGGCTCACTGCAACCTCCCCCTTCTGGGTTCAAGTGATTCTTCTGCCTCAGCCTCCCAAGTAGCTGAGACTACAGGCGCATGATACCATGCCCAGCTAATTTTTGTATTTTAAGTAGAGACCGGGTTTCACCATGTTAGCCAGGATGGCCTCAATCTCTTGACCTCGTGATCTGCCTTCCTTTGCCTTCCAAAGTGCTGGGATTACAAGCGTAAGCCACCATGCCTGGCCTAGTTCTTTTTTCTCTTTTTTTAAATGGCCCTTAGAAGAAATCAACTTTGCAAAAACCTTCATCTTAGACTTCTAATTTCCAGACTAGAAAATTTATTTTAAAAATCCAGAACAGAAAATACATTTTTATGTTTAAGCCATTCAGTCTGTGCTACCTTCCTATATCAGCCCAAGTAAATGTTAGTACTGCTAAATGCAGTGCTTGTAGAAGTGACTATGTAGGTAATTATTAAAAGTTATATAAACATGGAGTAGAAACAGCTGTGTTTGGAGGCTCCCAATGAAAAAAAATCATAATAAGCATGTGAATCCTTCACCAGCAATCAAGGTATCCAGGTTCTCTCATCAGAACTGACTAGGAGGCTGGCCTGGCCCACACAGAGAAGAAGGAACAGTATGGTGCAGTGGCCCACCTGAGGACCACACCTGACAACCAAAGGAGGCTGTTAGTGAGAGTGCTGCCCAACTGGGGAAACCATGCTTTTTCCATGGAACTGTGCAACCAACCCAAGGATCTAAAGATTCCACTCATGAACCCATACCACCTGGGCCTTGTATCCCAACCCTGGAAGGTGCAGAGTCCTAATAGCCTTTCAGCTTGGATCTGCTTAGGCTTATGTAACTCCCAGTGGGAGGGGCACCCAGCAC
Source organism: Piliocolobus tephrosceles (assembly GCF_002776525.5). Taxonomy (NCBI): domain Eukaryota; kingdom Metazoa; phylum Chordata; class Mammalia; order Primates; family Cercopithecidae; genus Piliocolobus; species Piliocolobus tephrosceles. The sequence goes on along the minus strand of NC_045444.1, from coordinate 71,056,385 downwards.
CTGGGCTGTAGCTGCCTGCTGTCTAAGCCATTTGAGCTCCTTGGGGGAGGGACAGCAGCCAGCACTAGGACTCACAACTCCCTAATATGCTAAGCACCTTCAGCTGGGGAAGGGCAGCATCCATCTCTATAGCTCCAGGCTGTGCTTTTCCCCTGCTGGAGCCAGGGAGGCTGGAGCGCTTGGTCCCAAGACTTGCTGTGGTAGTCTGTGGTCAGAGTGCCTCTTCAGGCCTGACCCTGACACATCTTTCCTCATTAGACAGGGTTTCCCTGAAGGAACTGCAATAACTCCAGCCAGAGGCTCAGGGTCAGAACACAGATATCCCTGGGCCTGACCTCTTAAGGGGAGGGGTGGCCACAGTCTCTGCGGACCAGCAGGCTTAGCCTTTTCTGAGGAATCTGGGCAGCCCAGATGAGTGGGTTTCCCCCTCCACCAAGGGACAAAGGCTTCATTAAATGGGTCCTGTTCCCTGTGCCACCAAATCGAATGTGACTCTCTGACAGGGGTTGTCAGACACCCTATTCAGGAACAATTCTGCTAATATAAGGTCGGTGCCCCTCGAGGTCAGAGGTCCCAGAAGAACGAGCAGGCACCCATGTTTGCTGTTCTCCAGTCTCCTTGAGTGACATCTCCAGGTGCAGGAGTGAATCAGGTGAATACGGCCTGAAGTGAACCCCCAACAAACTTCAGCAGCCCTACAGAAGAAGGATCTGACCAATGAAAGACAAACAAGCAGAAAGCAACAATGACAGCATCAACAAAAACAACAAAGCCCCCCAAAAACCCTATCCAAGGGTCAGCACCCGCAGAGACCAAAACTAGACAAACTCACAAAGATGAGAGTCAATGAAAAAATGCTGAAAACTCAAAAGGCAAGATCGCCTCTTCTTTTCCAAATGATCCCAATGTCTCTCCACCCAGGGCACAGAACTGAACAGAAGATCAGATGGATAAATTGAAAGAAGTAGGCTTCAGAAGGTGGGTAATAAAAAACTGCGCTAAGTTAAAGGAGCATGTTCTAACCCAATGCAAAGAGGCTAAGAACCTTGATAAAAGATTAGAGGAATTGCTATCTAGCATAACCATTTTAGAGAGGAACATAAACGACCTGATGGAGCTGAAAAACACAGCACGAGAACTTTGTGAAGCATACAGAAGTATCAACAGCCAAATTGACCAAGCAGAATAAAGGTTATCAGTGTTCAAGGATCACCTTGCTGAAATAAGGCATGCAGACAAGACTAGAGTAAAAGGAATGAAAGGGATTAACAAAGCCTCCAGGAAATATGGGTCTTCATAAAAAGACCAAACCTACGATTGATTGGAGTATCTGAAGGAGAAGGGGAGAATGGAAACAAGTTGGAAAACACACTTCAGGATATTACCCAGGAGAATTTCCCCAACCTAGCAAGACAGGCCAACATGCAAATTCGGGAAATATGGAGAACACCATTAAGATACTCCACAAGAAGATAAACCCCAAGACACATAATCATGACATTATCCAAGGTTAAAATGAAGAAAAAACTGTTAAGCACAGTCAGAGAGAAAGGCCAGGTCACTAACAAAAGGAAGCCCATCAGACTAAGAGTAGACCTCTCAGCAAAAACTCTACAAGCCAGAAGAGACTGGGGGCCAATATTCAATATTCTTAAAGAAAAACATTTCAACCCAGAATTTCACGTGCAGCCAAACTCAGCTTCATAGCAAAGGAGAAAGAAATACTTTCCAGACAAGCAAATGCTAAGGGATTTCATTATCACCAGGCCTGCTCTGTAAGAGCTCCTGGAGGAAGCACTAAAAGTGGAAAGAGAAAGCCAATACCAGCCACTTCAAAAACACACCAAAATATAAAGAAAGACCAATGACACTACGAAAAAACTGCATTAACTAGTGTGCAAAATAACCAAATAACAGCATGATGACAGGATCAAATTCACACATAATATTACTAACCTTAAAGGTAAATGGGCTAAATGCCCCAATTAAAAGACACAGACTGGCAAATTGGATAAGGAGTCAACACCCATAGGTGTGCTGTATTTAGGAGACTCATCTCACATCCAAAGACACACATAAGCTCAAAATAAAAGGTTGGAGGAAAATTTACTATGCAAATAGAAAGCAAAAAAAAAAAAAAAAAAAGCAAGGGTCGCAATCCTAGTTACTGACAAAACAGATTGTAAACCAACATAGATCAAAAAAGACAAAGGAGGGCATTACATAATGGTAAAGGGAATAAGTCAACAAAAAGAGCTATTTTAAATATATATGCACCCAATACGGAAGCACCCAGATTCATAAAACAAGTTCTTAGAGACCTATAAAGAGACTTAGACTCACACACAATAATAGTGGGAGATTTTAACACCTTACTGTCAGTATTTTATTAGGCACATCAATGAGACAGAAAATTACAAAGGGTATTCAGGTCTTGATCTAAATTCTGAATCAAGTGGACCTCATAGACGTCTACAGAACTCTTTACCCCAAATTAACAGAATATACATTCTTCTCAGTGCAACATGGCAGTTATTCTAAAATCGGCCACATAATTGGAAGTAAAACACTCCTCAGCAAATGCAAAAGAACTGAAATCATAACAAAGTCTCTCAGACAACGGTGCAATTAAATTGGAACTCACGATTAAGAAACTCAATTAAAACCACACAATTTTATGGAAATTGAACAACCTGCTCCTAAATGACTTCTGGGTAAATAATGAAATTAAGGCAGAAATCAGTAAGTCATTTGAAACCAATGAGAACAAACAAACAACATACCAGAATCTCTGGGACACAGCTAAAGCAGTTTTAGGAGGGAAATTTATAGCACTAAATGCCCACATCAGAAAGCTTGATAGATTTCAAATCGACACCCTAATATCACAATTAAAAGAGCTAGAGAGGCAAGAGAAAATGAATCCAAAAGCTAGCAGAAGATAAGAAATAACTAAGATCAGAGAAGAACTGAAGGAGATAGAGACAAAAAAATCCTCCAAAAAATCAATGAATCCAGATTTTGTTGAAAAAAATAACAAAATAGATAGAGCACTAGCTAGACTAATAAAGAAGAAAAAAGAGAAGAATCAAATAGACACAATAAAAAATGGTAAAAGGAATAACACCACTGACCCCAAAGAAATACAAATTACCGTCATAGAATACTATATACACCTCTACACAAACAAACTAGAAAATCTAGAAGAAACTGATAAATTCCTGGACACATACACCATCCCAAAACTAAACCAGGAAGAAGCTGAATCTCTGAATAGACCAATAACAAGTTCTGAAATTGAGGCAATAATTAAAAGCCTACCAATCAAAAAAAAAAAAAGTCCAGGACCAGATGGATTCAGAGCTGAATTCTACCAGAAATACAAAGAGGAGGTCATACCATTCCTTCTGAAACTATTCCAAACAAGTGAAAAGAAGGGACTTATTCCTAACTTATTTTATGAAGCCGGCATCATCCTGATACTAAAAACTGGCAGAGATACAACAAAAAAAAAAACTTCAGGCCAATATCCCTGATTAACATTGATGCAAAAATCCTCAATAAAATACTAACAAACCAAATCTAGCAACACATTAAAAAGTTTATCCATCACAATCAAGTCGGTTTCTTCCCTGGGATGCAAGGTTTGTTAAACATATGCAAATCGAAAAACAAGAGATGCTGGTGAGGCTGTGGAGAAACAGGAACACTTTTATACTGTTGGTGGGAATGTAAATTACTTCAACTGTTGTAGAAGACAGTATGGCGATTCAAGGATGTAGAACCAGAAATACCATTTGATCCAGCAATCCCATTGCTGGGTACATACCCAAAGGAATATAAATCATTCCACTATAAAGACACTTACACACATATGTTTATTGCAGCACTATTTACAATAGCAAAGACATGAACTGACCCAAATGTTCATCAATGATAGACTGAATAAAGCAAAGGTGGTACATATACACCATGAAACACTATGCTGCCATAAAAATAATGAGATCACGTCCTTTACAGGAACATGTATGAAGATGGAAGATCATCCTCAGCAAACTAACACAGAAACAGAAACCTAACACCTCATGTTTTCACTCATAATTGGGAGTTGAACAATGAGAACACATGGACACAGAGAGAGGAACAACACATGTCAGGATCTATTGGGGGTTGAGGGATGAGGGGAGGGAACTTAGAGGATGGATCAATAGGTGCAGCAAACCACCATGGCACATGTATATCTATGTAACAAACTTGCACATTTTGTACATGTATCTGATATTTTTTAGAAAAAAATTTTAAAAAGACATACAAACAGCCAACAAACATAAAAAATTATGTAATTGTATCTTTTCTTTTTCATATTTAGTGATTGAAAAGCAATTTAAAAAAAATTATGTAAGCTGGGTGCAGTGGCTCACGCCTGTAATTCCAGCACTTTGGGAGGCCAAGGTGGGAGGATCACCTGATGTCAGGAGTTCAAGACGAGCCTGGCCAAGATGGTGAAATCCTGTCTCTACTAAACATACAAAAATCAGCTGGGCATAGTGGTGCATGCCTGTCATCTCCACAACTCTGGAGGCTGAGGAAGGAGAATTGCTTGAACACAGGAGGCAGAAGTTGCAGTGGGCTGAGATCACACCACTGCACTCCAGCCTGGGTGACAGAGCAAGACTCCATCTTGGGAAAAACAAAAAAACCCCAAAAGAAACAAAAAAAATAAACCCAATATGTATATAGTTGTAGTATTGAGACTAAATATGTAAAACTGTAATGTATTGGAAGATAAAATCACAAAGGAGATGAGTGGGGAAGCTTCATGAGTGAAAGTAAGTTTCACCAGTTGGGAAATCAAATCCACAAGAATAATTAATAAAATCAGAAATGATAATTAAGAAAGTTACTGCAACAAAGTCTGTAAGTAAATACTCCCTTTGCTTAGTTTCTTTAGAAGACACAAAATTATTTACAGTCACCTACTGTCTTCCATTCAATATCTCTTCACTCTTGTTTCCTTTGTTGGACAGTAGCTTTTTAGTTTAACATAGTCTGATTTCCCTATTTTCATTTTTGTTACCTATACTTTTCAGTCCTTAGTCATAAAATATTTGCCTACACCAATGTCCATAGGCTTTTCCCTCATATTTTCTTCTGCTAGTTTAATCATTTTGAGTCTTACATTTAAATCCTAAAACCATTTTTAGTTGATTTTTGCATATGGTAATAGAGGCTTGCTTTCATTCTTCTGCATATGGATATTCAGTTTTCTCAGCACCATTTATTTAAGAGGAATTCCTTTTCTCACTGTATATTCTCAGTGTCTTTGTTGAAAATCAGTTGGCTGTAAATACATACATTTATTGGTTGGTTCTTTATTTCATTTAGTTCTGCTCTGATATTTATTATTCCTTTCCTTCTACTCAATTTGTTTGTGGTTTGTTTTTTCTAGTTTCCTGAGGTACATCATGTGGTTGTTTATTTAGAATTTTTCTACTTTTTTGATATATGTGTGCATTGTTATAAACTTTTCTCTTAGCACTGTTTTTCCTGTGTCCCATAGGTTCTGATATGTTGTGTTTACATTGTCATTTGTTAAAATATTTTTTTTCTTATTTTCTTCTATGTTTCTTCATTGACCCAATGATTGTTCAGGAGCATGTTGTTCACTTTCTATGTAATTGTACAGTTTTCAAAGTTCCTCTTATTATTGGTTTCCAGTTTTATTTTATTGTGGTCTGAAAAGACACTTGATAGAATTTCAATTTTTTCAATTTGTTAAGACTTGTTTTCTGTCCTAACATATGGTCTATCCCAGAGAATGTTCCATGTGCTGATGAGAAGAATTTGTATTCTACAGTTGCTAGATAGAATGTTCTCTAAGTGTCTGTTAGGTCCATTTGGTCTAAAGCTCAGTTTAAGATAAATGTTTATTGAATTTCTGTCTAGATGATCTGTTTAATGATGAGCATGGGATGTGGAAGTTTCCAATTATTGTATTGGAGTCTCTCTCTCTTTAGGTCTAATATGCCTGAGTGCTCTGGTGTTGGGTGCATATATATTTAGAATTTTTTATCCTCTTGCAGTATATATCCATTTATCATTATATAATAATCTTCTTTTTCTCTTTTTACTGTTTTTGACTTAAAGACTGTTTTATCTGATTCATGCAGAACTACTCCTGCTCATTTTTGGTTTTGTTCACATAAAACATATCTTTCTATATCTTTAACATCAGTCTCCGTATATCTTTACAGATGAAGTGAGATTCTTGTAGACAGCATGTAATTGGGCAATGCATTTTTTAAGTCAGTGTCTATTTTTGAATTGGGAAATATAATTCATTTATATTCAAGATTATTATTGATAGGTGAGGCCTTATTTCTGTCATTTAAAAATTGTTTTCTTGTTTTGTATATATTTTGTTTCTTTCTCTTTCTCTTATTGTTTATTATTACAGTTTGGTGTTTTTCTGTAGTGGTAATATTTGAGTACTTTGTCTTTCTCATTTTTGTATCTGTTCTATCAGTGAGTTTTATACTTCTGTCTGTTTTTCCGATAGTAGATAGCATCCTTTCACTTCTGAGTGTAGAATACCCTTAAGCATTTCTTGTATGGCTGGTAGAGTGGTGATGAATTTCATCAGTTTTTCCTTGTCTTGGAAAAATTTTATTTCTCCTTCATTCCCAAAGAATAGCTTTTCTGAGTATAGTGTTCTTGGCTGGCAGTTTTTTCTTTCAGCACTTTGAATATATCATTCCATTTTCTTTTAGCCTGTAACATAACTACTGATAAATCTGCTGTTATTCTGATGAGGCTTCCCTTATATATGTCTTGACACTTTTCTCTTGCTGATTTTAGAATTCTCTCCTTGTTTTTCACTTTTGACAGTTTGTAATGTATCTTGAAGAATATATTTCTATTCAGGGATATGTGAGCTTCCTGCATCTAAAGTCTACACCTCTCATAAGACTTACGAGGTTTTCAGTTATTTGGTTAAATAGATTTTTCTATGCCTTTGATCTCTTCTTTGCCTTCTAGGACACCCAAAATTAAAATATTTAGTCACTTTACTATGTCTCGTATGTCATGTTGGTTTTTTTCATTCTTTTTTATTTTTTACTCTGACTGGGTTATTTTAAAAGACCCATATTCAAGTTCAGAATTTTTTTTCTGCTTCACTTAATCTATTATTGAAGTTCGCAATTATATTTTTTGTTGTATTAAATTTTTCAGTTTCATGATTTCAGTTTAGTTATTATTATAACTATCTCTTTGTTGAATTTCTTATTTGCATCTTGAATTATTTTTCCAATTTCTTTATATTATTTATCTATGGCTTCTTGTATCCTATTGAGCTTCTTTAATATCATTATTTTGAATTCTGTTCTGAAATTTTACAGGTGTCCTTCTCATTGGAATCTGTTACTTGGAAAATTATTGTGTTTCTTAGGAGTTGTTAAGTTTTCATGCATTATCATGTTTCTTATGTTCTTATGTTCATATCTATGTATCCCCATGTAAGAGTCACTTCTTTGTTTTTTCCATTCACTTTTAAGGGGAAAGAATTTCTTTCCTACTGCTGTATATTACAGCGATAAACACTTGCATTTGAAAATAATAAAGATTACAAATCAATCACTTAAGTGGCCCTCTTCCTCACTGACTTTCAAAGTCCTTCCTAATGAAGTGTAAACTTAGTCTGTTTTTTCAGCTTTTCATGGTGTTGATAAACCTGTTTGTTTTTTTTTTTTATCTTCTTATTTTCTGTTTTTCCACTCATGCTAATGAAGATATCCTACTAACCATTTTCTCTACGTGCCTTGTTAGGTTTTTTTTTTATGGTTTGTCCATATTTTTCCTTTGCAATGCTTGCTTTATTTCTCCATGTTCTAGTCCTTCTTACCTTTTCTTCATTTCTCATTCAATTTAAGTCTTAGTTAAGAACATGGAGATTCATCTTTTAACCAACATACATGCTAAATCTACCAACGAACGACAGTTGTATAATGATAGAGGCCACTTTTTCTCTGCATAGAAACAATGTCACCTCATTCTTCTCTTTGTTTCCTTTTAAAATATTGTGGCTATTTTCGTTAGCCTTATATAAACAACAAGTTTTTGGATTTTTTTTTTATATTTTAGCACCCTTTGAGATCATTTTGGTGCAAATCTCTTTCTACTTAGTATCATACATATTTAAAATCTTCCTTATAACACATATAAACTGGCAGTAAATTCTCTCAACTTTCCTTTGGCTGAAAAGTCTTTCCTTCCTTCCTTTTACAAGGCAGTTTTGCATAGCATAATTTTGAACTGAGAAATTATTTTTTCTTTAAGTATTTGAAAAACATCACTCTATTGTCTTTGGGCTTGTATGGTTTTACAGTGAAAGCCTTCTGTGTTTTTAACTTACGTTTTTCTGTAGACAACCTGTCATATTTGTCTGGCTGCCTTCAAAATTCTTTATATCTTTGATTTTTAGCAGTTTAAAAATGAAATGTCTGGATGGTGTGTTGTGGTGTGTGTGTGTGTGCATGTGCATGCGTGTGTGTGTTGTTTATTGTTTGGGGTTCACTGTGATTCTAAGACCTAAAGTTTGATGGGTTTTTAAATTATCTTTGGAAAAGTCTCATTGTATTTTTAAATATTTCTTCCTCCCCATTTTCGTTCACCTTTGCAACTTTGATCACATACATTTTAAAACAGTTTTTTTCTTAATTGTCCCACAGCTTTTGAATGTCTATTTTATTGGTTTTCTTTACTTCTTTTTCTCTGTGTATTTCAGTAGAGATAATGTTTAATGACTACATTAGTCCATTCTTACACTGCTGTAAAATACTCTAGACCGGGTAATTTATAAAGGAAAGATGTTTAATTCATTCACCAATCCACGTGACTAGGGAGGCCTCAGGAAACTAACCATCATGGCAGAAGGCAAGGGAGAAGCAGGCACCTTCTTCACAGGGTGGCAGGACGAAATGAGTACAAGCAAGGAAAATGACAGACACATATAAAACCATCATATCTTGTGAGACTCACTCATTATCATGAGAACAGAATGGGGGAAACCTCCCTCATGACAAATTATCTGGTACAATTACCTGGTCCTGCCCTTGACAATGTGGGGATTATGGGGAATACAATTCAAGGTGAGATTTGGGTAGGGACACACAGGCAAACCGTATCAATGACCTATCTTCAAGCTTCCTGATTCTTTCCCTAAATATGATGAGTACCCTTATGAAACTTTCAACATAATTCTTCATCCTTGTTACAAGATTTGATTTCTAGAGTTTCAATTTGATTTTCATTAGATCCGGTTTTCTAAAATTTCTCATAATATTATGACTATTTACTAACCTTTTCATTAGAGCATTGAATATATTAATAATAGTTATTTAAAATTCCCTGCATTATATTTCCAACATCTATATCCCTGTAAGAGTCTGATTGTTTTGTTTAAATGTTGAAAGTGAGTTGGAATTTTTTTGCACTTCTGTGTTTCTTGTAATTTTATATTGAACGCTGAACACTGAATTCTAGACATATAACAGCAGAGACTGATCTGAGGTAAGTACCAATCATGCTGAAAAATGGCATACTGTTTTGTCTGCTTGATGGATATTGTGGGGATTTAGTCAATGTAGACAAGATTTCAGCTGGATTTGGGGATTTTGTTGCTATGATTTCTTATAATTGATCACCTGCATAAAATTATTCTAGAGTTACCTCGTATAGCTAGGGATGTTAATTTTTTTAAAAATTACTGTTTCTTCTCTACCCTCAGTGTTGATATGTACCATATGTACCTGTTTCCCAGAGTCTGTATTTGTCTATGTTTGTGATCTTCTCCAGGGGTAAAACGTAATCACTTGTGATTGTGTTCTTGATAATCTAATGGTGGGATGTAGCTGAAGTTTTCTGTTATTTTTCATTTTCCTTTTTAGGCAGGCCTTGTTTCTCTGTCCAAATAATATATTCAAGATCAAAATCAAATATAAAATTCTCCTCCATGAAGATCTCCTTTTCCTTTTTTTCTGCTGGATGTCTGTTTTTCCTCTTTTGAATCTCATAGAACTTAATTTATACTTCCCTTGGTGAGTTCCACAATATATTTTGTAATAATCATGCATAAATTTTATCTAATCTTTAAGGTATTGGGACTTTAAGCGTTTATATTGTTTTCCTACATATCTTACAATTCCTAAGGTATGTGAATACAGTCAATTATCAACAGATACCTACAGAATGAGACCACTTTTCACATAATCTAATATGTGGTACATATTTGAGAAATTTGTGATAGAGCAATTAGTAGTTTGTAGCTTATACTAGTCATTATAAAATGAACATTTTAATTAATAAAAATAATTATATAAAAAGGGATCTGAATATTGAATCATAAGTTTCCTTCATATCAGCTTCATGTGTTAAGCTAATTATTTTATTAAATTAAAATTTCTGGGTCACTCTAGGTAGGGTATTTAATTTTTTAAAAGGGATAGCCTCACAATATATTGCTGAATCTGCAATGCTACTACATTTTATTTCTTTACAGGATGCACTTTTCAATGATGAGGAAAGATGATATAGTACAAATATTTGATTGATATTGAAGGGGTACTAGAACTCCCATAATAGTAACAGTTGAGCAATTTCATTATGGACTAATGCCAGAATTGCACATAATACATTACAAAATTATGTCTATTCTCTTTCTACCTTTCCATTAGCATTTATATGCTATTTCATTGTTCATGATATAGAAAATTTACTTTTTAATTATCAGTGAAGGAATTTTTGTAATGTATAAAAACTACTTATACTTTTATCACAATCACCTTTAAAAGCCTACATTATTATACTGGGTATGTTCTCTATGCTTTTAGAGACTGTGACAGTTTGAAATGTATTAAATATGTTATCGCTGTGTGTAAATTCACAGAAAAATTTCATAGTTAGAATATTTTCACCATGAAAATGCGAAATCCATTACAAAATTATGTAAGAAGGAAAATATTTAAAAGAGTCAGTTAATTTATAGAACACTTCACAGTATATTTTTGTTTACTTCCTGGAAAAATTAAATATATTACTAGGAAGTAAAATAAATTCACCTATCAGGAAAGTGGGATACATACTATTTGTAATAAAAGATGAATGAATTTTGTTTACTATGAAGACACATGAAAGAAAAATAATGTTTTAAGTGAATTCATAAAAGCAATCATTCGAAAATAAAAAAACTCTAAATTATACATGAATTAATTTATAGAATTTATTATCTAACTGATGCTACATGGAATGATTTATTTCAAATAAGTTATTGATATCAAAATCCAAACACACTCTTGTCCTAAAGAAATGCACACACATACACATATACATACACACACACACAGAGTTTCCTTTTCCCTTTATCACTTTTATTTTTATTTATTTATTTAGTTTGTTTTTGAGATGAATTCTCGCTCTGTCACCCAGGCTGGAGTGCAATGGCATGATCTCGGCTCACTGCAACCTCTGCCGCCCGGGTTCAAACAATTCTCCTGCCTCAGCCTCCAGAGTAGCAGGGATTACAGGCATGCGCCACCACACCCAACTAATTTTTGTATTTTTAGTAGAGATGGGGTTTCACCATGTTGGCCAGGCTGGTCTCGAACTCCTGACCTCAGGTGATCTGCCCACCTCGGCCTCCCAGAATGGTGGGATTACAGGTGTGAGCCCCAACACCCAGCCTCTTTCTCACTTTTAAAATATGTCCTATAATTCTTAGCGTTGTCCCATGTGGAAAGAAATTGTTGTTGTACTAAGATTAGAACCATCACTTTACAGTTATTTTATATGTACAAATTTATTTTGAGTATGTCCTATACTTGTTCATCTGAATATACACTTCACAAATCATCCCTGCTTATTACTTTCAGCTCAAGATTGATAAATGATTTGTTTCAATATCATAGGTAATTTAAAATGTCTTCAACTTGCCTTTCTTTAGGGTCTCTTTAGGTAGATTAGGTGTCATCTTCATTTACGACGACAATTTCCTATAGTAAAAGAGTTTCCTATCGATGTGGCAGCAGTTAATAAAATGTATAATCTGCTCTTTTGTAGTTATTATTCTTTGGCGTTTTTGCCCTGATAAAATGGTCCAACTAATTTGTGAATAGGCAGTTTGCCATTCAGACAGATGGCTCTTACTGCAGTCCAGAGACCATGTATAGTCCAAAAATGCTGGTGTTGACAGGATTTTCAGACATAAAAAATCAAATGACTGTCAGTCTCATCTTAAAATGTGTCATCACTAACCCAATACTTATTAGACTATGTTCTAATACAATTTTTTTCGTTCCCATAAGGACCGCTTTATAAAAAGAAGTATTTTTATGAAAAATAAAGAGTTGGACTTCCTGTTTCAAACAATAAGGCAAAATTTTATCTACAAAAGGTAATAAATACAAAAACAGAGTACAATTCTAACCCTCAAATTTTATACTACTAGGCCAGAAGCTGATCATGCCACCAAAATGATTAGACTTCTTGCCTTGGAGAAAAAACAATAATCAATAGCTTCAAAATTATTACTTCTGATATGATCTATAATTTATGAATATAAAGCACTATATTAGATTTATTTTTAATAACAGTAGTTTGATATAGAGGAAACCTTAATTATAATTTGCTATGAAATTAGTTTATTTTTTCTTAACTATCTGAAACATAGAATAATATCTGAAAAACAAGTAAACAGCAATAGAATTAGTAGCCCTATCTTCTGATACCAATTTTCAATTGAAACTAAATAAAATCTACCATACATTTGTTTTAAATGTCTATGTTACTGGTACATGTAGACACCGGTTTTATTTATAAGGTTGTTTTAATATCAAAGGGGACCATTCTGCTAAAAATACTGTTTTGATGATTGGCATGGTTAATGGCACTGGGTGCAAAACCACTATTATCATCAGGTCTTTCTTAAAAAAAAAAAAGTCATGTGATGTTCTAATGAATTTAGGAGAAAAGTTGTTTTATAATGCAAAGAATATTCTACTCCATCTAGATATCACTGTCTAAATCACAAACTCACTTTCAAAGTTATTTGGGATTACTTCAAAAAGACAACTTTTTAAAAGATTGCTTGAAGACGAAAATGGGTAAAAACAAGAGAGAATAAATTTAACTTACATACATTAAAATAATTATTTGCAATTTCACTGCAAGGTAAACAAAATAATGAGAGCTTAAAATAGGGAATTTTGAAATAACATGCAGGATTATCACCATTTATATGCATTCAGCATTAGAACAATCATACCAACAGGCAGCAGTGAGTAAATAGAGACTACTTAGTAAACGCAGTCTTCATTTAAGTAGTCACAGTTTTAAATTTTCCCCCATGAAGCCAAACTGCTAATATGAGTAAGCTTGGAGCTCTCTAGCAAGAACTACTAATATAAAAATATATAGCTAGTCGGTTAATGATTTACATATATTTCCACATTATTCTCTGAGCAGATTCCTCTGTGAGAGCAAAATGATAAAACATAGATCTTATTCTTTAGAAGTTCAATACACATTAGTGACACAGTACACACATCAAAGTAAAGATACGCAAAGAAATAATTGAAAGAGACATCATAAGAGTTTCATAAGGGACAGAGCAAAACAATGTATAGTATAAATTAGTACTTAAGAATAAAAATTCATGAAATTCAAATACCTGGTAAAAAAAAAAAAAGGATATAAATATTAGTTTTTACAAACAGGAGTGTCCAAATAGTTATTTAACGTGAGTGAAACCAACAAATTCTTATTTGCAAAAACAAAATTTCTGAAAATATCTTTAGCCCTTTCTCATCATTACAGAAAATATTGTGTTACCATTCCTTTTTTATTTTGATAAACAGTTTCAATCATACAGACCAATGTAATTAACTAATTTAGACATATTAATTACCTAAATTTGCTTAAAACAAGTATCAAGTTTGTGATCACTTAAGAGTTATGACATTATGATGCTATAGTGTGGAATTTACTGTGGTTCTATCAAACATTTAAATCAATTTCAAATATATTCAACATATTATTTTCCATATTACAAATGCAACAGAAAACAAATATTTTAATTTTGAATTTAGAAAATAAAAAATCATCATTTTAACCAATTGAAAAGGCTTCATTCACATGACATTGCAGATATTTAAGGTGAGTCCAAAATCTACATTTTCTACATATTTTAGCATTAGACCCCTTATTCCTGAAGAATCTTGTCAAATTATTGTTCATTGAACAAAAATTAGAAAACAAAATTTTAATGATTTTTTCAAAATATAAGACAAAAGATAAAATTAAAAGTGGGAATATACTCTTGGCAATCTTAATAATAGTATAAGCAAAATCATCATACTAGGAAAGGCTATTACAGCAAAGACAAATGTTCTTTATATTAAACTTAAAAAAGACTATCACCTTGACATCTGCTCCAGCATAAAATACTGATGAACCAGCTACAGTGGTCTTGAGTTTGCAAATAAACTAGCTAGACTTACCAAGAAAAAAGAAGGAAAGACTCAAATAAAATCAGAAATAAAAGAGGAGGCATTACAACTGATACCACATAAATACAAATAATCCTAAAAGACTACTCTGGACAATTATATGTCAAAAATTGGATATCCTTGATGCTAGAAATTGGATAATCTCAGAGAAATGGATAAATATCTAGACATATACAACTGACAAAGACTGAATCATGAAGAAACAAACAAAAAAAAGGAAACAGAAAACCTCAATAGACCAGCAATGAATAAGAAGATTGAAGCATTAATAAAGTCTCCCATCAAAGGAAACCCCAGGATCTGATCCTTTTACTGCTGAATTCTGCCAAACGCTTAAGGAAGAACTAATACCATTTCTACATAAACTTTTTCAAAAACCAAAAAAGAGGGAATACTTTCAAATTTTTAGCAATGCTAGCATTAACTTAATTTGATACCAATACCACACAGGGACATCATAACAAAAGAAAACTACAAAACTACAGGCCAATATACTTGATGAATACAGATGCAAAAAATTATCAACAAAATATTAGCAAACCAAATTCAAAAACAGATTAAAAGGATCATTCACCATTATCATGTGGGATTTATTACTAGAAAACAAGGATGGTTCAATATTTGTAAATTAATAAACGTAATGTAGCACAGCAACAGAATGAAGGAAAAATACCATGTGATCATTTCACTACATGCAGAAAAAGTGTTTGACAAAATTCAACATGCTTCCATGATAAAAACACTCAACAAGGTATAAAGGGAATGTACTTCAACACCATAAAGACCACATATAATAATCTCACAACTAATATTATACACTGAACAGTGAAAAACTGGAATCCTTTTCTCTAAGATCTGGAACAAAACAAGGATGCCCATTTTTGCCACTTCTATTCAATATGGTATCAAAAGTCCTTGACAGAGCAATAAAGCAAGAAAAAGAAATAAAATGCATCCAAATAGGAAAAGAAAAAGTGAAACTGTCACTATTTGTTGACAACACAATTTTATATAAAGAAAATTGAAAATAATCCATCCAAAGAATGCTAGAACTGACAAAAATTTAGTAAAGCTGCAGGATACAAAATCAACATAAAAATCAGCAGTGTTTTTATACACTAACAACAAGCTTTCTTAAAAATCAATTAAGAGAATAATCCCATTTACAATAGCTACAAAAAATAAAATACTTAGAAATAAATTTAACCAAAAAGGTTAAAGACCCAATGCTAAAATATATAAAACATTAATGAAATAAATTGAAGAAGAAATACATAGATGAAACAATATCGTATGTTCATGGATTAAAACAACTAATATTGTTAAAATGTCTATACTACCCAAAGCTAACTACAAATTTAATGCAATCTTTCAAACTTCAATGTCATTTTTCATAGATATAGAAAATGTCATATATAAATATCATTTATAAATCATATACAAAAATATAATATATAAAGATACAGATATATCATTTTTCATAGGTATAGATACAGATCCATTTCATATGGATCCACACACACAAAAAAAAAACAAATAGCCAAGGCTCTCATTCAAAAAGAACAAAGCTGGAGGTATCACACTATGTTGTTTCAAACTATATTACAAAGTAATAGTAGTTAAAACAGCATGATACTGGCATAAAAACAGACGCATTGACAAATAAAATAGAATAAAGAGTCCACAAGTGCGCTTCTAACTATGGTCAATTAATTTTAAACAAATGTGCCAAGAATATGCAATGGGAAAAGGACAGTTTCTTCAATAAACAGACTTGGAAAAACAGGATATTTCACTACAAAAGAATGAAACTAAAACCCTATCTCATACCATATAAAAATCAAATCAAAGTGGATTAGGGACTTAAACATAAGATCTGAAGCATAAAACCTATAAGAAGAAAACAGAGGAAAACCACATAGCATTGGTTTAGGCAAAAATTTTTTAGATTTGATCCCAAAATTGCAGGCAACAAAAGCAAAATAGACAAATGAAATTACGTCAAAATAAAAAGGATTCTGCACACCAAATGAAACAAGTAACAGGGTAAAGAGACAATTTATAGATGGGGAGAAAATATTTGCAAACTAAAGTATATGTGCAGGACAAAGTATTAATATATAAGATATATAAGAAATTCAAAGAACTCTACAGAAAGAAAACAAA
Organism: Piliocolobus tephrosceles; assembly: GCF_002776525.5. Taxonomy (NCBI): domain Eukaryota; kingdom Metazoa; phylum Chordata; class Mammalia; order Primates; family Cercopithecidae; genus Piliocolobus; species Piliocolobus tephrosceles. Next base: position 71,039,658 of record NC_045444.1, on the reverse strand, counting down.
TATCCTAATTGATTAAGAAATGGCAAAAGACCTGAACAGACATTTCTCCAAAAAAAAAATCTCAAAAGAATCTTCTTATCAGAAGACAGACACAGAAAAAAATTCTCAAAATCACTAATGGTTAGTGAGATGCAAAGTAAAATCACAATGAAATATCACCCCACAACTGTCAGAATGACTAGTATCAAAAAGAGGACAAGTGTTGGTAAGGTTGCAGAACAGAGAGCCCTTGCACATTGTTGGTGGGAATGTAAATTAGTACACTCATTATGGAAGGCAGTATGAAAATTTATCAAAAACCTAAAAGTAGAATTTCCATATGATTCAGCAATCCTATTAAACTCACAAAAGCAGAGAGTACCTTGATGGTTTTCAGAGGATAAGGGATGGGTGAAGTGGGAAGATGATATTCAAACTGTACAGGGCCTCAGTTAAATATGAGAAATAAGTTTGTGGTTTTTGTTAGATCAATTGCAAAATGTGGTGAATACAGCTGATAATTGAATACTGTACCTTCAAAATCACCAAGAAACTAAATTTCAAATGTTCTAATCACAAAATGTTAAATATTTGAGGTAATAGATGGTTAATTAACTAAATTATTCCACATTTTATTCAAAAATCCTATTATTTTGTATCACGGAATATATACAATTATAATTTGTAAATGTGTAATAAAAATTTTAAATGTATAAGCATGTGCCAAAAGTATTTCTCAACTTTCCATTTAATATGAGATTAGTATATAGTACATTTTTAAAAAAGAATGCTTCAAGTGTTTTTTACTTGTTGTCAGAGTACCTTTATTGAGTATCAGATCAGAACTGAAATGGTCCTGCAGGAAAATCTGTCAAGTGGCCATGAACCCTGGGGTTCCTGAGTATACATGACTTGTACATGTAAGAAGTTTGCAAAAACAAGTGGCTGCTTGGTTTTGGATTTGAGACATATTCATTGCCTTAGGATATTGGCACTAAGCATGACCACAGATTAAGAAGATGGTTTAAAAACAGAAAACAGGATGATTGAAAAGTAGAAAATAAGTAGTTAATATAGAGTTATATTAAGCATCATATTTAGTCAGTATTTCTGAGTAGAGAAGACTAAAAAGCAAATTATCATTTTTTTCACACATGCCTATTTCTGCAATTTTGGGAACAGAATGAGCAGGTGTTTGAAGGACAGCTGAGAAACTTATTTCAAGAATTGGAGTCAAATCATATGCAAAAATATCATGTATTTACGTTAAAGATGTTTCAAACAGTAAGTGAAATTAATTACCATCATAACGTTTCCAGGTAGGCATTTTGTTCTTTAAGTCTAAAAATTTTAGTTTAATATTTCTACTTCTGTAAGCATTATTTTAATATGTTTTATTATAAAAGAGAATATGTGCAAAATATTTATTGCAGTTTGGGAAAATTACAATTGTGAAAAAAGGAAAATGCCTCAAATAAGCATCTTGATATGGTTTGTCTGTGTCCTCACTCAAATCTCATGTTGAATTGTAGCTCCCATAATTCCTTTATGCTGTGGGAGGGACCAAGTGGGATACAACTGAATCACAGGGGCAGATCCCCTGTACTGTTCTCATGGTAGTGAATAAGTCTCATGACATCTGATGGTTTTGTAAGGGAAAAGCCTTTTTGCTTGGCTCTCACTCTTGTCTGCCACCATGTGACACATGCCTTTCACTTTCCACCATGATTGTGAGGGCTCCCCAGCCACATGGAACTGTGAGTCCATTAAACCTCTTTGTTTTGTAAATTGCCCAGTCTTGGGTATGTCTTCATCAGCAGGATGAAAATGGACTAATACATATCTCATGTTTAAAAAACAGAAATAGCTCTTGGAAATATTAATTGTTTCTTTTGTATATATACCCAGGAATGGGATTTCTGGATCACACAGTACTTTTATTTTTAGTGTTCTGAGGAAGCTCCATACTGTTCTTCATAGTGGCTGCACTAATTTGCAGTCACACAAACAATGTATGAGAGATCCCTTTCATCTGCATCCTTGTCAGCAATTTTTTTTTCTTTGTGCTTTTGATAATTGCCAGTCTAGCTTGGATGAGATAAAAATCCATTGTGATTTTTATTTTTGTTCTCTTGATGATTAGTGATGTTGAACATTTCTCATATATCTGTTGGTTATCTGAATGCCCTATTTTTAAAAAGATCTATTCAAGTCTTTTGCCCATTTTGATTGGATTATTAGACTCTTTCCTATGGAGTTATTTGAGCTCTTTATATCATCCAGACATTAAACCGCTGTCAGATGCATAGCTTGAAAATACTTTCTCCCCATCCACAGGTTGTCTCTTCACATTACAGTTTACTTAGTTGTGCAGAAGCTTTTTCGTTTGATATAATCCCATTTGTCTATTTTTGTTTTCGTTGCCTATACTTTTGAGATCTTATTTAAAAATTGTCGCCCAGTACAATTTCATAAAGTGTTTCTCCTATGTTTTCTTCTGGTAGCTTTATGTCTTACAATTAAGTCTTTAGTGCATTTAGAGTTCATTTTGTATTTAAGTTTCATTCTTGTGCATGTGGCTAACTAGGTTTTCTAGCACCATTTATTGAAGAGACTGATGAAGTACCACTCACAATAGCAAAGATATGGAATCAACCTAAATACCCATCTACAGATGAATTGGTAAAGAAAACGTGATTATTGAGCCACAAAACATAATGAATTCTATTCATGTCTTCAGCCCAATTTTTGATGGCTTTAAGACTAAAAGGGTCAATTTCTATGTGTATATATATATTTTATATATGTTATATATAATATATATTTATATGTATACATATAATATATAAACATAAACATATATAAATTTATTATGCAAAATTATATAAATTATATATTTTTATATTAATTTTACATACAATTATATAAATGTATATAAATTTATATATTTTATATAAATTTGTATAAACTTATATAAATTTATATAAATTTATGTTTATATAATTGTATTACAATTGCATATACAATTTGTATATACAATTATATAAATTTATATTTTTATACCTCGCTGCCTCCCAAACTGCCATATTCTAGCAAATAATTGATTTAGAAGTAATTCAATTAAAATAATAAGAAAAGGAACTGGTATGCATCATATCATACAAGGATTCACCACGAAAGTGTCAACTGAAAAGTATCAAAGACTATTAACAGATGAAGAACGTTTATCAGAAGAAATTCACCCATCTAACAGATCAGTGTTATGACCAAATGTTTTTCTATAAATTTAATATAGCTAATGGAATGATGCTTCTATGATATCTATGTTGGCAACATACTAGACTCATTTACCTGCAAAAAGAACTATAGGAAACTTGATAAATTACCATAACAACAGCAACATATAAATAATAAAACAACAAAAACAAAGCACTATTTCAACAAAAGCCCTGCCTATTGAAGGCATTAGTGAACAACCAAGAAAAGAATTGAGAAGCCAAATTTATTAACAGAAAGTAAACACATTAAAATGTGCTGGATCTTTTCACAGCCTTCCTCTCCCTCTCCCAAGATAACATGCCTATTTATAAGGGCTAAAGTTTAACAGAAAAAAAAGACATAAGGAAGTATTCCTAGACTTCAGAGGAAAAAAAGGTCAACTGAGAAACAATTATGAATGCATCATTATCATCTTTACTCTCTTCTCCTATATGACAAGTGCACTATGACTTTTCATGTTACTTAAAAATACAAACTTTTTGTGTGTGTTTGTTTTAAATCTCACACTGCTAAAAATCAAGTCCTATCTCCTCTTTTTATGTTTTTGTTCTTTTACTCTTAAGCTTAGTTTGCTAAAAAAAATTTCTCACAATATACTTTCTAAATTGCACATTCTCATTTAACAAAGACCTTCAACAACTTAACCAACAAACTAAGCAGCAATAAGACTATCAGAAAATCAAGTTTAAGACATGTGCCTAGACAGATTTATCTTTCAGGCATTATCAATTTAAATCATGTCAATCACTCTGTTTGCTCCTGCGCCTTGCAGTGATGTTTGTTTTTATACTAAAAAAAAGTAAGAATAAAATACGACAATTGATTTTTGGTTATATTTCCCCTTCTTTACAATGCTCTAGAATTTTTTTTCCAATTAGGAGGGTAAAATTGACTCAATGTGAAGTACAGTAATGCATTAAGGACATTAGACAAATTTGCTTAATACGAAGCCCAGTGTTTCTTTTTTCCTTTTTAAGGATATTAAACAAGTCCATCAATAAAATAGCATGTTTTTGGTTCTATTATACGTCTTATTTTTATTTCAAGTTTCAATTGTATATTGCTAGTAAACAGAATGACTAAATTTTGTATATTAATCTTACATCTTGCCACTTTGATTAACTCACTTGTAAGTTCTAGTATGTTCTTTGTAAATACTTAAGGATTTTTCAAAAGTGTTCCTATCCATATTTTCCAGCACCATTGATTCAGTAGCAGTCTCTATTCACAGATGGCATTTATAGACAGACAAGCAAATGTAAACAAATAAATTTTGAATAGCTATACAAATATGAATAAAAAATCACATACAAAAGGAAGCAGTCTGGTTTCAGCTTTCTCCTACGAATCATTTATCTTCAGAAATTAGTGTAGCAATATCTACTAGATCATCAAAGAAAGAAAGCATAACTTGAGGATTTTGTATTTTATATTCAGCAAAAGCATTCTTGCAGTAGAAAGGTACTGAAAGCTTGAGGCCAGGCGCAGTGGCTCACACCTATAATCCCAGCACTTTGGGAGTCTGAGGCAGGTGGATCACTTGAGGTCAGGAGTTTGAGACCAGCCTGGCCAACATGATGAAACCTTATCTCTACTAAAAATACAAAAAAAAAAAAAAAAATTGGCTAGGTGTGGTGGTGGGCACCTGTAATCCCAGCTACTTGGGAGGCCGAGGCAGAAAAATTGCTTGAACCCGAGAGGCGGAGGTTGCAGTGAGCCAAGACTGGGACATTGCACTTCAGCCTGGGTGACAGAGCAAGATTCTGTCTCAAAAAAAATAAAAATAGAATAAATAAAATAAAAGAAAGCTACTGAAAGCTTATAGTACATTCTTGTCAAGGTTAAAAATGGCACTATTGTATATTGCTGGAGGAAATCTTGATACAAAAATAATAGTAAGGAATTTGGTATTATCAGAATTACCAGTACCTATGCCTCTTGACTTTGACTAATTTTTAAAAATAAATCCTATCATCTATTATAATGTAGGAGAACATTAAATTGCTCATACCCTATTTATATTAAGAAAACATTAGAATAATACAAAATTCCTGGTGTTTCTCATGCTACCATGTTAACATTTTCTGCCATCAGGAACCAGCAGCTGAAGACAAAATATTCTAGTGTAGCTAAACACATCATGCTCCAGAGAAACACAAAACACAATGCCCAATCACCCTAGATCCTTCATCTTGGTTTATTTTGTTTTGTAAATGTTTAATTTGTGATTCTTGCTGATTTTGCCTATTTATCCATGTCCAGGCAATTGAGCAACCTCAATTATTTATCATTTCCCCTTCTTTATTTCTCATTTTCCCTAAACTTTAATAGGTAAAGTTCTGGTTTTTTTGTTTTGTTTTGTTTTTTTATTATTATTATACTTTAAGTTCTAGGGTACATGTGCATAACGTGCAGGTTTGTTACATATGTACACTTGTGCCATGTTGGTGTGCTGCACCCATCAACTCGTCAGCACCCATCAACTCGTCATTTACATCAGGTATAACTGCCAGTGCAATCCCTTCCCCCTCCCCGCTCCCCATGATAGGCCCCAACGTGTGATGTTCCCCTTCCCAAGTCCAAGTGATCTCATTGTTCAGTTCCCACCTATGAGTGAGAACATTCGGTGTTTGGTTTTCTGTTCTTGTGATAGTTTGCTGAGAATGATGGTTTCCAGCTGCATCCATGTCCCTACAAAGGACACAAACTCATCCTTTTTTATGGCTGCATAGTATTCCATGGTGTATATGTGCCACATTTTCTTAATCCAGTCTGTCACAGATGGACATTTGGGTTGATTCCAAGTCTTTGCTATTGTGAATAGTGCCACAATAACCATACGTGTGCATGTGTCTTTACAGCAGCATGATTTATAATCCTTTGGGTATATACCCAGTAATGGGATGGCTGGGTCATATGGAACTTCTAGGACTAGATCCTTGAGGAATCGCCATACTGTTTTCCATAATGGTTGAACTAGTTTACAATTCCACCAACAGTATAAAAGTGTTCCTATTTCTCCACATCCTCTCCAGCACCTGTTGTTTCCTGACTTTTGAATGATTGCCATTCTAACTGGTGTGAGATGGTATCTCATTGTGGTTTTGATTTGCATTTCGGTTTTGATTTGCATTTCTCTGATGGCCAGTGATGATGAGCATTTTTTCATGTGTCTGTCAGCTGTATGCATGTCTTCTTTTGAGAAATGTCTGTTCGTATCCTTTGACCACTTTTTGATGGGGTTGTTTGTTTTTTACATGTACATTTGTTTCAGTTCTTTGTAGGTTCTGGATATTAGCCCTTTGTCTGATGAGTAGATTGCAAAAATTTTCTCCCATTCTGTAGGTTGCCTGTTCACTCTGATGGTAGTTTCTTTTGCTGTGCAGAAGCTCTTTACTTTAATTAGATCCCATTTGTCAATTTTGGCTTTTGTTGCCATTGCTTTTGGTGTTTTAGACATGAAGTCCTTGCCCATGCCTATGTCCTGAATGGTATTACCTAGGTTTTCTTCTAGGGTTTTTATGGTATTAGGTCTAACATTTAAGTCTCTAATCCATCTTGAATTAATTTTCGTATAAGGAGTAAGGAAAGGATCCAGTTTCAGCTTTCTACTTATGGCTAGCCAATTTTCTCAGCACTATTTATTAAATAGGGAATCCTTTCCCCATTTCTTGTTTTTCTCAGGTTTGTCAAAGATCAGATGGTTGTAGATGTGTGGTATTATTTCTGAGGACTCTGTTCTGTTCCGTTGGTCTATGTCTCTGCTTTGGTACCAGTACCATGCTGTTTTGGTTACTGTAGCCTTGTCGTATAGTTTGAAGTCAGGTAGCGTGATGCCTCCAGCTTTGTTCTTTTGACTTAGGATCATCTTGGCACTGCGGGCTCTTTTTTGGTTCCATATGAACTTTAAAGCAGTTTTTTCCAATTCTGTGAAGAAACTCATTGGTAGCTTGATGGGGATGGCATTGAATCTATAAATTACCGTGGGCAGTATGGCCATTTTCACGTTCTTCATTTACTATTAATTAATTAGAATTTAAGAAGTCTTAAAATTTTACCAATAGTTTACTTGACTTGTTACTTCTTATATTAGCACTCTAGTTAAAATTTTGATTATTTTCGAACAGTGTGCATTTAATGCTTTTTTTTTTCCGTAAGTCCATACTATCAGTGTCCAATGTTACAAAATACAGGGTTTTGAAAAACAGATATTAGGTAACTTTTTCTTCTTATAACATGTCAGTTATAATAGTTAAGTCTTGCCTCCTTCCCCCATGTTTTTTTCTGATCTGTCTAACCTTTGAAACTAGTTTATAGTAGTTTTCTCACATTTCAAAGTATTAAAAAGCAATTAAACTATCAGAAAACAAAAGTGGGACATGTTTTTGGGCAGATATATCACTTCACTTCAAATCACTCTATTTAGATGGGTACTGCTCCTTGCACTAACATTTATATTAACTCCCAAAAGAATGCTCAAGAAAATGTGAGGAATAAACAAGGCAACTGACTTTGGTTATTTTTATCTTTGTTCATGATCATTTAGAAAGAAAAGAATCTTTCTCAATCTGAATTCCAGTTTTGCATTAAGGAAATTATTTAATTCAAGCAGTGACATAAAAATGTTGAAGGACAACCAAGTACATAATAGTGCATTAACTTAGATGTATTGGTAGACAGTACAATATATTTTTATACTTTAGTAGTTAATTTTACTGTAATTAATGCTAACTCTTTTTGAGTTGCCTTTGAATCTTTTAATTTCTTCAATTATGTCATTAAAATTATTGTATTCAAAATTGTGTCAAAAACACAAAAAGCTTGATTGCCACCGGTGGATAATCAGTGGCTTCCTGTTTGCAACTGAATTTTGAGAACATGATTTAAAATGTATCTGAAATCTCTAGACCAATTTCACATTGTTTGCATAATTAAACTCTCAATAGCTGTTAAATATCAAAAGACTGCACGTGTGATTTAGGCGCTAAATTTGGTGTCATAAGCTCTTTTATCATGTGCACACCAACAAAGTGCCACTATCATTAAAAGTAATTCTGTCTATTTTCATCATTGTTCTAATGACTTTGAAATCTCCCTTGGCAATGTCATTGGATAGTAAAGAGGTCGATTAACCAAAGTTCTTGTATATCTGAACATAGATATATTCTAAAGAATAGAATAGAACAGAAGCTCCTCTTTCTGAATAAAAAGAAATCCTAGGCTATTTATATGTACTTTAGGGTGCTTATCAAGTAGTTTATGATATCACACTATGTGTTGGTTGAAATTTTTACCAACTTCTAGTGTTTGTAAGCCCATTTTCTCTGCATCTATTGATATCAACATACAAAGGAGGTAGACCTCAATAAAATTTTCAGCAGTGCATAATTGATAATGATCGAGATTTCTTCATTCTAAAACACACTTTAGCAAAAGTTACATGTCTCATAAATGTCTCCTGCTCCTATCCTATTATATACAACATTTTTAATATTCTAGCATAGTCATTTTAATTATTTAATATTATTATTATTATTATATGATTTAATATGTATGTGAATATTGAAGATTTCCAATGATCCTACTTTTAAATCAGGTCTATAGATATTCTCTTCTCTATGTCATTTATCTCTCATTTTGGCAATTCCCTTGATTGAAATTCCCTTACTCATTTTCTTTCTCAGAAAGAGAAAAATGTTTAGAAAATGGTATCTTATCTGAACTATTAAGTTTTACAATCATGTAAAGAGAGAGGGCTTTTGACATTGAAAGTTTCGTATCTTAACTTACAATAAAATTATACAGAATTTAAAATAAACTATTTAAATTGCCTTTTAATGTGATTTTATCTTTCCTATAAAAACTGAAATTAAAATAACATATTACCAATATTTCCCAGAGAGAGGCATTTTATCATGTTTCTTGTGTAATTTCAACAGTATGTGCTTGACCTAATGTGACTTTATATTACATGCAATAGTGAATATGGATACATATTTAGATTAACTGTCAATATTGATTATGTTTTCAGAATTCCCAAGAAATTACATAATCTTTCAGATAAACATGAATAGAATTCATATTTTACAAATAAATTTAAAATATGTATGATAATACCCAAATGCATTAAGTTAAAGGAAAACCTATCAAATTTATCTAGTACAGTTATGGGAGTTTTGAACAATATTTCATTTCTCTAGATCTTTCAGTCAAGGATTTTAGTGTAACATATTTGACAACTATTATTATTTTGCTTATTCTTAAGTATACGCTACTGTACATGTATTCTTTAAAAATACAGATAAATGTGTGCAAACATAAAAATATATGCAGTTTAGTATACTACTCGTTTTTGTGTTTGTTTTCAATGTGGTTTTGATTTGTATATCTTGTATTTCTCTGTTCATTAGTGATGTTCAGCATTTTTTCATATGTTTGTTGGCCATTTGTATATCTTCTTTTGAGAATTCTCTATTCATGACTTCAGCCCACTTTTTGATGACTTTAAGACCAAAAGGGTCAACTTCAACCAAAACTGTATACTCAACCCCAATGGATTCTGAGTTTCATTTGACTAAAAGTGATAATACATCAATTTTCATATTTTAAAAACATATTTGTATAATATTTTTCACCATATCATATGATAATTAGATATTTTAGAAAGTGTTAAAAAAAATCTGAGGTACAAGAAATAATGTTGAGAAACAAACTGTTAATCCTACCTAATTGTTAATTTTTTTATAAAAGCAATAATTTTGTGATAGAATACCAGATGACCTCAAAATGGGAATGAGTAGGACAAAGAGGACAATATTTTTCTAAAAATATTGCTAACGTTCTTTATTAGTATTATATATAGGGAGAACACATACACACTAATTCTATAGACTGCTAAAGAAACAAGTTAAAATGCGTGTCCTAAATTGCCAAAAGCAACTAACTAAAGAGGAGAAATAATATGCATTACTACAACCACTTGAAGAAAATGACAATATGTAGACAAACAAAGCAAGATAAATTTAGTAAAACATATCTCAAAAAAGGACTCAAGCAAAATAAAAACATAAAAGTGATATAATTCAATGTATTGTATCAGTAAACATAATAAATGCAGATGAGTTAAATTTTCTATTAAAGGTACAGGATTTTAGCCTATATAAAATTTAAAAATTAATATAGTACTTTCAAAAGAAATTCCGCAGTGAACAGAAGACTAAAGCAATAAAGATAACCTAGATAATGCAGTAATTATAATATCAAATAGAGTATTTTAAAACTCTATTTATTTCACTATTTTTAATAACTGATAGAACAGCAGTAATTCTAGAATCAGACAGAATAGAATTCAAGACAGAAAACTTTCAAAGATCAAAATATGGATATCACATTTTAGTAATTCTAAGAGCTTAAATAGAAGAAATTATATAATTGATATTAAGGCCCTAATAAAAGTGGGTACAGATACATACAAGTAACTAAATAATAACTAATAGTCAAAATGTATAATTTTTGGCAATAAAAGTAATACAAGTAGATTGAAGCTTAGTATAATACACTTTTTGTTTCCTTACATAAAATAGTAATCAATGTACAGCGCACTATTTCAATTGTAAGACATAGTTATTGATGCCCAGTGCTGCAGAATAACCATGGTAAGTAGGTTAAGTAATAGAATGTTTCATTAAGTGTTATGTTTTTCAGGAGTTAGATTTGATCTTCAATATACATGCAATTATACATGGTAATTAAATCATATTTAAGCCATTTTATATGAATGAGGTTTAAAAAGCTTTGTTTCTATGAAAACTGAGTTGAATACTTTAGAAAGTCTCAACAAAACATTCTGATTCATTATTTTGAAGATTTAAAAAAAGGTTTAGTTAACAAAATGATAGAAGATGTACAATGAAATAATAAAAATTTAAATTGTTGTAAAATTAAGATTGCTTCAAATTTATATTCAAGTTTTGACTCCATAGGAAAGAAATAAAAACTGAAAATTATAGATAACATATTTTGGATATTTTTGTAGAATATAAACCAAATAAAATAATTATAAACCAGGAAAGTGCATGAACCAAAATAAAATATTAGTGGATACTACATGGTTATCCATTATAAAAAAGACATTAAAGTTCCATAAATATTTTGTTTTTATGATGTTCTGTTTTAGATTGTTTTTAAATTATTTAAACTATGTCATGTTTAATAAAAATACTTTTAATTTTAAGGTTTAATTTTATTAAACATGATATGGTTTAGATAATTTAAAATATTATAAAAATTTATAATATTACTAATTGCTGAAAACAATATATATGGCTTTTGAATATTCATATGATTGCTGATGGATCTGCCCACGCTTGTACAACATATGAGGAATCAATTTATTAATATGTACTGAGAAACTTTATGTGATTATGCTGTTTTAGTGATTATTATTCTCAGAATCTATTCCTGAGAAAATATAAAAGTTAGACCAAATACCATGAATAAATAAACTATAAAATATTTAAAACAGCATATATTCCAAAAATTCATAAAATAACTAAGCTATATATAATAAAATATAATACAGTCAAATTAAAGTATATTTATGAAAATGTAAATGATACAAATCTATATTAAAAAGAAAAATTGAATGTAGAGCAGTGATCGGCAAACATTTTACGTGCCAGACAGAAAATATTTTATGCTTTGCTGGTCATGCAGCATCTTTGGAATTATTCAATTCTTCCGCCATACGGTAAAAAACAGCCAAAACTAATACATAAACAAATGAATATGGCTGTATTTCAACAAAACTTTATTAACAGAAACAATCAGTGGCCTTACTTAGCCCCACTCCACCTAGTTTGCTATCCTTTGATAAAGATAATTATTTGTACTATCAAAAACATATAGAAAAAACACAAATATTAATTGTGACTGCTCTAAACTGTGATGTCAGCATGCATTTTTTTAAATGTTTTGGTAACACATAATACCTTAACCCTTGTTTTAGGCTGCAAGTTATTCTAATGAGAATTAACAGCAAATTGTCACAGAGGACAGATTAGTAAAAATATCTAAGATATTTTAAAGTATGATACTTTAAAGTATCCTAAGATAGACTTCGGTGACTTCTGTATTTCCTGGACACCACAAATCAAATATTTTCCCTAGATGTGAAATCACTCACATGTGGCCAACAACTCTACAAAATGACTTAGATTTAACTTACCCTTCCATCTCCTGTAAGGGCAATAACTTCATGTCTGTTTCCTGTAATTTTTTTCATAGCTTCTCAGACCTTACATTAACTAATATCCCTTATTTCTCCAGAATATTTAAGATCTCTTGTCAACTGAATCTTTCCCAGCTACATGTTTCTTTTTCTTTTTTTTTTTTTTTTTTTTGAGATGAAGTCTCACTCTGTTGCCCAGGCTGGAGTACAATGGCACAATCTTTTCTCACTGCAACTTCCACCTCCAGGTTTCAAGTGATTCTCCTGTCTCAATCTCCTGAGTAGTTGGGATTATAGGCATGCACCAAGATGCCTGGCTAATTTTTGTATTTTTAATAGAGAAGGGGTTTCACCATATTGGCCAGGCTGGTCTCAAACTCCGGACCTCAAGTGATCCACCCACCTCAGCCTCCCAAAGTGCTGGGATTACAGGCAGGAGCCACCACACCTGGCCTCCAGCTATTCTTAAACATGATAAATTCCTTCCTGATTTAAGCAAAACATTTGTCTTGATACAACCCCTAGCTCAAACCTACTTTATGGATATCATCCTGTTTCTTACTTTCTATTCAAAAGCTGTTCTTACAGTTGTTTCAAGGAGATAAACTTGTCAATCAGTAATTCAGATTTTAAAAATGGGCTATTCTTTATTTTTAGAACTGACTTCCAATTTCTGACTCACCCAGTCTGCTTAATAACAGAGAACTTAATTGCTGTAAGTTAAATTTAGTCCAATCCAGTGATTAATGAATCAATTTGAGACGTATAAATTAGGCATAGTTTAGTTAAAACTTTCCATTTTTGTTCTCTTCTTCAGGTTCCAGGCTCTGTATTCAGGAATCAAAGAGTGGATGAGTATATAATTACTCTCTTGGCACCAAAGCTTTCTAAATGTGAGTCTACCATGCCAGCATCTTTCTTGCTGTCCCTATATCTATTAATGTGACATGCATATAATAGTTACCATTCTTAACTGCAACCTAAAAATGGTCGGCGGGTGGTCAGGGAGATTCCTCTTATTCCAGAATCCCTAAACTTTGGAAAGTAGATGAGTAAAAAAAAAAAAAAAAAAAAAAAAATCGAACTGCTGCTCTGGTTACCTTTTTTTTTATTTTTTTCTTAATTGTGCAGGGAATAGCATTTTTCTGGTTCACATAAGATCCATTTTCTATTGCTTGTCACTTAATTCATTAACAATTCACTCTACATTTCAAAAGTCAACATGTTAAGATCTCTTTTTTTCCCAGTCTTTAGTGACTATACACACTACCTCACTCACATGGTGAACGTATGTCTTGTGCTCTGCTTCCTTTTTTTTTTAATTTACCACTCACACCTTATAAACTTCAATGCAGCCATTGTCTCTGTTCCCTTATCTGCTATAAAATGACATAAAACACAGTACTTTTCAGTGTCACTAAATATATTTCAGTTAAACGTTCATCAACATACCTTTTGTATTTCTGACATCATGGAAAATTTCTAACATGTACAAAAATAACTATATTGTCATAAGAATACTCAAAGATATTTTCCAAATTCTATAGGAACCTGGCAGAAATTAAACATGCTCCAAACTTTGATTACAGGAGTATATCTTGCTTCATTATTAAAGGTCATAAATAGTTCAAATACGTTTCACTGACTCTGAAAACCAAAACATGGATCAGCAATATTTCATTTCAAGCAAAGGTTAAAAAGGTTTTCTTCAGTTTCCTGAGTCCAGTTCATTTAGTTAACTCTTACTTTGCTTGGTATTCATGAACATTTCAGCTCTTCATGAGTCCTATACTTTTTTTTATTTCAATGTTACAACCTCTTAAGTCATCAGAAGCCTGTATTTGAGAGCACTTTTTATAGTTCTATAACTTATTATAAACCATCTTTTGAAAAGGATTAAAATGAGCCAACAATTATCTGTGAATAACAAAATGTCCAGGGTAGATACACTTAGAAACATGATTGACAAAGAAGTTTGGTTATCTCTGTGGTTTGCAACAACAACATAAAGACTGTAATCATAATTGATAGCATATGATCAGACATTAGAATTTTAGAAATCCCATACAATTTTGGAACATACATTAGCATTATTTAACAAGAGAAACTTAAGGAAGATAGAGTATTATTTTGGCAATCCCATGTACCTAAATAATCCTCTTTACCTCTTATTTTCTGGATGTTTCAGGGGCCTTCTGAAACATCTGAAAAGCCAGGTGTCAGGAAAGACAATTTTAAAACTTAAGTTTGATTTGGGGAAGCCTTTTAAATATGTTTAAAGCGCTTGATATTATGAAACGGAGTCCCAGACTGCCATAAACTATTAATTTTCCCAAAATGATGACTCAGAAATTTTAAAGAAGCAAAAACCTTTTGTAATCCTTTTGAATGTAGTTAATATGCTCATACAGAGAACCTTTTCTGCAGTATTAATTTCCACAACTTTTCCTCCACTTGTTTGAACATTCAGCTTTCCCTGTTAAACTCAAAATAATCCTTTAACCCTAGGCAAAAGTTTAAATTTCTATGCATTCTTATAATCTTTTACATGAAAACACATTTTACTGTTCTTATACCCTTTGCATGTAAATCTATTTTCAGTAGTTTCAATTACATGTTATACTAGAAACTCCTCCTAAATTTTTAACTTTAAGGTAAAACTTGGTAAGTTGCTTTAATTGTGTGTTAACTGCCATCAAGGTTTGCCTTCTTAGGTAAGGGCCCGGTTAGTTGTATATGTTCCCAATCCTTATCAGTTGTGAAGCTGGCAAGTCAAATAGTTCTCAAAACCCAAAAAGCAGTTTGTAACCTTAAAACACTTAGTAAACCTTGCATCTAACCTGCATTTTACCAATAATCTTTAAGGCTATTTTAATTTCTTGAAGATTAAATTCACATGAACTGAAAGGTACTACAGATTTTATATTCCCTTTAAAAATATTTGATCCAAGTTCTTGTTTTTCTTTAGGCCAAATTAATTAGAGCTCTTTTTAAAGACATCAAACACAGTACACACACACACATACAGGCAGAAAAAAACCCAGTTGCTGGTTGGGACTCTTTAAGAGACAGGGCTAGGAAAACATGCAGTTACTGAACCAAAGAGAGCTCATCCCCTAAGGCAGGATTGCCAAACAAAGCAGTGTCAGTGAGGGCCATGCCCTCAGGAAGTAAAACAAGATAGAGGCTTGCGGCACAAGCCACACAGACATGCAAAGCACATTAGATTGGTCACAGCCAAAGACTAGCCCCACAAATCCTTTTTCACAATTAAAGCTTTAGAGAGAATATTAACAGGAATTCTTATCATTCCTAGCCAAATAAAACATATTCTAGAAAGAAAGAAACTTGCTGAAACTTAACTGCTGATGGGGTGGAGAAGAGGAAGAAAAAACGCTTAAACATGCCTGGGGAAGAACCTCTTATTCTTATGCAAGTGATTCCTCCACCAGGGAGAAAAGGTTACTGTCTGATGAGGCTGAATCCCTTGGGTGGGGAAGGGGAAGGCGGGTGTGGCAGTGTGTAGCTGGAAACCAGGACCCTTGGGCCATGCATCCTAGCCCCCACACAGAGGGGAGGGGGAACAAGGAGACCCTCTCACCTGTCCTTCCTGAAAAAGGAAGGAAAGGGCTTTTTCCCAGACCCCCAGAACCCCTGGGGGTTTAAGGGCATGTTTCCCTCACACTGAGAAGTCTGAGAATAAAAATGCTTAAAAGCAGCAGTGAGAAGTTTTGAGTACCCCTTTTACTCACCGCTTCTGGAGCTCCACCTTGGGCCCCAAAAATGTTGCAGAGCTTTCCTTAGTTCAGCTGAAGATGGGGTGTTTGTCCGTCCCATTGTGTCCGGAATTGGTTGGTTCTCGGTCTCGCTGACTTCAAGAAGGAAGCCTTGGACCCCCGCGGTGAGTGTTACAGTTCTTAAAGATGGTGTGTCTGGAGTTTGTTCCGTCAGACGTTCAGTTGTGTCTGGAGCTTCTTTTTTCTGGTGGGTTCGAGGTCTCCCTGATAGGAATAAAGTTGCAGACCTTCACAGTGAGTGTTACAGCTCTTAAAGATGGCGCGTCTGGAGGTATTCGTTCTTCCCCGTGGGTTCGTGGTCTTGCTGGCTTCAGGAATGAAGCTGCAGAGCTTCACTGTGAGTGTTACAGCTCATAAAGGCAGCGTGGACCCAAAGAGTGAGCAGCAGCAGGATTTATTGCAAACAGTGAAAGAATAAGCTTCCACAAGGTGGAAGAGGACCCAGTGGCCACTGCGAGCTCCCGCAGCCTGCTTTTATTCCCTTGTCTGACCCCACCCACATCCTGCTGATTGGTCCATTTTACAGAGAGCTGATTGGTCTATTTCACAAAGAGCTGGTTGCTCCGTTTTGACAGAGTGCTGATGGGTGCGTTTATAATCCTTGAGCTAGACACAAAGTGCTAAACAGAAAAGTTCTCCAAGTCCCCACTAGGTTAGCTAGACACAGTTAGCTAGATACAGAGTACCAATTGGTGTATTTACAAACCCTGAGCTAGACACAGAGTGCTGACTGGTGCCTTTAGGATCCCTTAGCTAGACATAAAAGTTCCCCAAGTCCCCACCAGACTCAGAGCCCAGCTGGCCTCACCCAGTGGATTCCGCACCCGGGCTCCAGGTGGAGCTGCCTGCCAGTCCCCAGCCGCGCCTGCACTTCTCAGCCCTTGGGTGGTGGATGGGACCAGGCACCATGGAGCAGGGGACAGAGCCCGGCCAGACGCTCGGGCTCAGGGGAGCCCACCGTGGCGGGGTGGGGGGCTCGGACATGGCGGGCTGCAGGTCCCGAGCCCTGCCCCACGGGGAGGTAGCTGACACAGTGAGAACTTAAGCACAGTGCTGGCCGGTCTGGCCGGCACTGCTGGGGTACCCAGCACACCCTCTGCAGCTGCTGGCCCTGGTGCTAAGCCCCTTACTTCCCTGGGCCAGCAGCGCCAGCCGGCTGCTCCAAGTGCTGGGCCCGCAGAGCCTGCGCTGGCGGAAACTCGCGTTGGACTGTGAGTGAGGCACGAAGCCCCGGTTCCCTCCCGCCCGTGCCTCTCACTCCACACCTCCCTGTAAGCAGAGGGAGGCGGCTCCGGCCTCGGTGAGCCCAGAGAGCCCAGAGAGGGGCTCCCACAGTTCAGTGGCAGGCTGAAGGGCTCTTCAAGTGCCGCCAGAGTGGATGCTGAGGCTGAGGAGGCCCTGAGAGTGAGGGCTGCTAGCACATTGTCACCTCTCACCATGGCCACAAAATTTAGGCTCACTGATGGTTTAAAGGGTAAGTTAAGCAGGGTTTTACTGGGTGAAAAGGAATAAAATGGAGAAACAGTTACTCTTGCAAGGCCAGAGTCCCCTGCTAGAGCACTTCCCACCTGGAGCTTGAATCTCAGGTTCCACACAGGAAGAGGAGGGGCCGGACTCCTTCTTGCTGCAAACATCGTGAACTTCCCAAGGCTCCACTTCATTGGGGGGTATATTTGGAGTTTCTCCAGGGAACCCCTCCCATTTGGCTGTCTCATAATAAATATTTATGTCCCTACTGCCAACCTTCAACAATTACCAATTCATAATCAATCTTATTTCATTTATATCCTCACATGCTATCTTCTTCCACAGAGTTATTTTAAAGTAAATTGCAGGCATTATATAATTTTACCAGAAAATACTTTCACATGCATCTCTTTTATTTTTTTCTTTTTTCTTCCTTTTCTTTTTTTTTCTTTTTTGAGATGGAGTCTCATACTGTCACTTGGGGTGGAATGCAGTGGCCATCCCTGCTAGCTCACTGCATCCTATGCCTCCCAAGTTCAAGTGATTCTCCTGCCTTAGTCTCCTCAGTACTGGGATTACAGGTGCCTGACACCACACCTGGCTAATTTTTTGTATTTTTAGTAGAGATGGGGTTTCACTATGTTGACCAGGCTAGTCTCGAACTCCTGATCTCATGATCTGCCTGCATCAGCCTCCCAACATGCTGGAATTACAGTTGTGAGCCACCACGCCTGGCTATATCTCTCCTTTTATAAACATAACTTCAGAATTCTCTGATTATCTCTTAAACGTTTAAGATTTTTTAGGGTCAAATCCAAAAAGGGCATACTTTTCAATTTGTTGATCTGTCTTTTAAGTTTTTATTAATCTACAGGTTCTCACTTCTTGTCTTTTTTATTTACCAATTATTTTTTGAAGACAGTGTTCATATCCCTCCACTTTTAAGCAATAGTTTTTCTTAGATTCTTGATAAATTATTTATTTGAGTTTCTTACTATTTTCTTCTCACTTCTATTTTTAATCTTATCCCTTTTTGTCGATCTCTACAGTGCAGAGTTTAAAGGTCTGAGAGGTAATGAAGAGCCCTCAAAGAAGATGAAGAAATCATTAGAAAGAAAAAAAAAAATTAATGACTTTGTTCTGGAGGCAAAGAAAAGAAACAAAATATCGGAGAGAGAGAATGAGAAACTGTTCAACTGTATCAAATACCCTCATGAGGTCTACTAACTGGAATACTAATAATTGATTATTGGATTTAAAACCAGAGATTTTTGAAGACATTAACAAGAGAGTTTCAGCAGCCTTGTAAGTGTGGTGTGGAGTGTATTTAGGGATAAATTAAAGAGTAAGTTAAAACTGTCAATGTAGAAAATCTTTTTGAGGAGTTTTACTAGACACACAATTGAGAAATAGAGTAATAATTTTAGAGGAAGGTGGAACTAAGTGGATTTTTTTTTTAAGCACGGGATTTCACTATGTAGTGATGTGAATGCCCTGAAGTGGAGGAAAAGATTGTCAATTCAAAAGAGAGAGAGGTGAGAATAGTTTTTGTCCAAATCTTTGAGTAAGTGACAAAGGGTGGGATCTAGTAACAAAGGGGAATGTTTGGCAATAGGTTTGAACACAAAGAGTCAATCCTTAGTAATAGAAGAGAAAGCAGAACTTACAGGCTGGTAGATTGGTAGACAGTAGACGAAGCTTTCAAACTTTCTTTTTTAATTTTCAAAGTGAAAGAAGTCAAGATATGATCAGAGGTACTAGAGATGTGAAGAAAATTTGAGAACAAATGAAGTAGTTATCTAAGAGAATGAGAAAGTGAACAAACTAGAATAATTGAGTATGATTATGAGCCATCATAAAAGATCCACCTGAAATTAGTAATCACAGAATTAATGTGTAAGCAGTTACTTTGATTCATAGTTTTCTCCAATTTGATCAACTATATAGGTCAAACACACATACAAGCAGAGTTGTATAATCACTATTGTCATTTTGTAAAGCACACATGGGAAGAAACAGACATACATGGACACAAGGAAGTTGAGGGAATACTTGAGTTGGGAGTATAATTAACTATAATGTTTATACCAGGGTAAAAAAAAAGAGGTAGCATGAGGGAAGTTGGAGGTTGCATAAATATAAGGAGATCAATGTATTATAGGTCACAATGAAATGGAAAGAAAGTTGGCTATTATAGTATAAGCACATTGAGAAAGTTGATTGGTAATTGGGATTATAAAGATTGTAATTATAAATTGTAGGGAAAAGCAATCCAAGAGAACTTTCTATGATGATGGAAATGGTCTCTTATCTGTTCTGCTTGATACATTTGCCATTAGCCATATAGGATTATTGAAGACTGAAATATGGAACCATAAATCCATTGCTGAAAGCAAATCTAGGAACTATATTTGTCCCTTTCCTTAATGACTTTCCACAAGAAGTGCTGTGTTCCTAGAATATATTTTCTTCTTTTTCTACATATTTCCAGAGTAAGTATCAACTCTTAGCATAGACACAACTGCTATTTTTCCTATTCTCCTTTCCGTAACTGAGTTACCTGTCATTCCAATGTGTTTACATAGCAGTTGTAAAATGCATTATATTTCACTGATCACTTATCTATCTCCTTAATTTGGCTAATATTCTTGGACAGAGATGTTCTATTTTAACTACAGTATCTGGAGCATCTATCGGGATGCCTAGAACTTAGGAAGCATTTACTATATATTTGCAAAAGAAAGTCAAAAGAAGATAAAATTAGGGAAGTAAGGAGAGAGGGAAAAAGGAAAAAAGGAGGACAATAAGAAAGAAGGAAAAGATAAAAGGCAAAGAAAAAGAAAGGTGAGAAGGAAGGAAGGAGAAGGAAGGAAGGAAGGAAGGAAGGAAGGAAGGAAGGAAGGAAGGAAGGAAGGAAGGAAGGAAGGAAGGGAGAGAGAGAAAGAAAAGAAAGAAAGAAAGAGAGAAAGAGAGAGAGAGAAAGAAAGAAAGAAAGAAAGAAAGAAAGAAAGAAAGAAAGAAAGAAAGAAAGAAAGAAAGAGAAAGAAAGAAAGAAAGAAAGAGGGAAGGCAGGAAGGAAGGAAGGAAAGAGAAAGGGAAAGGAAAGGAAAGAAAAGGGAGGAATGGAAAGAGGAAGGAAGGAGAGAGAGAAAAATGTTGAGAGTGACAAAAACTAAGAATTAAACTATGGCTAGCTCATAAAAAAGAAATATTTCTTAAAATTAGAATGTGTGTGCACATGGACTGAGCTGTCCTGTGATAAAGTGAGTTCACTAATGAAGGTATTTAAATAGATAATATATAAGTGCCTGTGAGAAATACATAATAGATAGTTTTTGCATTAGGTAACAGGCTTATTTGTGCAAGTTTTGAGGTCCTATATGAGCTCCAAGACTTTTCAATGACAGATTATTACAGGAATTAAGGATTCTTTAGAAAATAGTCTTTTTTTTTTGAGACGGAGTTTTGCTCTTATTGCCCAGACTGCAGTGCAGTGGTGCAGTCTCCACTCACTGCAATCTCCACCTCCCAGGTTCAAGCAATTCTCCTGCCTCAGCCTCCTGAGTGTCTGGAACTACAAGAGCCCATCACCATGCCCGGCTAATTTTTTGTATTTCTAGTAGAGATGGGGTTTCACCCATCTCTGGGCTGGTCTCATCTCTTTGGCTGGGCTGGTCTCAAACTCCTGACCTCAGGTGATCTGCCCACCTCAGCCTCCCAGAATACTGGGATTACATTAGTGAGCCACCACACCCAGCCAGAAAATATTCTATTTCTGTTTTTGCACTTTCCTACGTTGCCACCTATGAAGATAACCATATGATATGTATTCTTGCTTACCAGTGACTTGCAACAAGAATGTAGTTAAAAATTTCTACTTGGTAACAAAAAATTAAGCCTCACTGATATGAATTTTAATAAATGACATGAAATAATAAAAAATCATATACATTTTCTGAGCATCAAATATTAAAATGTTTTAAAAATTCACCAATAAGGTAAATTTACTCCTATTAGAATTTTAATAATTTCTGACAAAGTTTCATATGACACACAAATAATGTCTCCATGTAGTTACTGTCAGTCAAACATTAAAGTAATAGGAAATTATTGAGTAGAGTGACAGGAAGAATAATGTCTTGGGAAGATTGATGATTATATTAATTTTAACATCAGAGAAAGAATGACATGTATTGGAACATTTTTACTCATAAAATAACTGAAATATCAGAAAAATGTGCATAGAAACAATAGAAGGATGAAGTCAGAAGAACAGCTTCAGAAGAAGCTGAGATTTAATAAGAACAGGGTAACCTTATTTGAAATCTTCCTGATTTTGTAAATTTGAGGCAAACATATTCTGTTTAGTGCAGTGAGAATTTGGAAAATATGTTTACTAAAGATGATTAGTCTTAATGTGATAATTTTCCGTTTATTGTTAAGTTTTATGCAACTGACCTGTTCTTGATGGAGAACGTAATTACTTTTTGAATGGAGCAGATGAACTTACCAAAACATTCCATATTCACTTATTTATTTGTATAATTAATGGAATAAGTTTATGATAGATTCTGGAAATGACACAGGATGAAAAACAGAAAGAGAAGACCAATTCACACACACCACATGCACAAAGATGATGGCATGTTCACCAATAGGCTTCTGCATGCATGTGTCTGTGTCTGGGTGTATCAATTACATGTTCTCACCAATGGGTTTCTGTGTGTGTGTGTGTGTGTGTGTGTGTCATACAACTATATAGTTTTAGGGTGTATTTGCATATATTAAATTAGCTTCAAATAAAAACCCTTATATTGTGTCAGGATGTTATCATAATAAATATGTATTTGAATAGCAAACTTTAATTTGACAGACACTATTGGTATCAGAACTTTGTGCACCATTATGATGTGATTATAGGGTGATAAGTACTCTGAGAGCTAGAGTGAGTTTGGTAGAATTGATCAGGCTGATAGCAATGGAACGTGGTCCATTTATAATTAAATATAATTATATTATAATATGTAATATAAAATATATATAAATATATAATTTATGAATAGTCCAAATAAGTCAAATTCTGAATATCATCTGAAGTTTGAGCCACTGGGAGTTGCTGGTCGATTGAATGCAATGTGTTGGAGAAAGTGAGGAATCAAAAAGTATTCTAATATTTTAGACTCTTACAAAGATAACTAAGAAATAACAAAGAATAATTCTAAAACGTTACCATTATCAAAAATATCAAAGAACCTGAGCTGAATAAATACTTTAAATGATTACTTACTGAAAAAATTCTCAGAAAATATTATTCAATAAAATACGAAGTAATTATCCTTGCTTCTCCTAGGTAAAGGTTTTATTTATTTTTCCTACCTCCCTCCAAAATTTTATTTTTTGTCTCTGAGTTGCTACAGTTTGCATATGATATGTCCAGGTGTAGATTTTTAGGTGCTTATACTACTTGTTGTTCAGATTCATGGAACTTCCTGAATCTGTGGTTTGGTGTCTGTCATTAATTTTGGAAGATTCTTGGCATTTTGTTATGTCAAATGTCTTTTTCATTCTGTTCTGTTTGGTTTTTCCTTTTTTTTTTTTCTTATTCCAAAAACACGTTATGCTTTTTGAAATTGCCTCATACATTTATGTTGTTCTGTTTTGTTCTTTGCATTTCATTTTCAGAAATTCCCACTGACATTTCTTTGTCTTCACTAATTCTACTGTCATTTATGTCCAGTCTACCAATAAGCCATCAAAGACATTTCTTATTTCAGTTACAATGTTTTTAATTTTTTTTTTTTTTTTTTTTGAGACGGAGGCTTGCTTTGTCTGCCAGCCTGGAGTGCAGTGGCCCAATCTCGGCTCACTACAACCTCCGCCTCCCAGGTTCAAGTGATTCTCCTGCCTCAGCCTCCCAAGTTACTGAGACCTACAGACGTCCGCCACCACTCCCGGCTAATTTTTGCTTTTTTAGTAGAGACGAGGTTCCACCATATTGGCCAAGCTGGTCTCGAACTCCTGACCTTGTGATCTGCCCGCCTCAGCCTCCCAAAGTGCTGGGATTGCAGGCTTGAGCCACCGCGCCCAGCCAATGTTTTTAATGTTTATCATTTGACTTCAATGTATTTTTAGAGTTTCAGTCTCTCTGTTTATATTACACATGTGTTATTGTATGCTTCCTACTGTTTCAATTTAAACTTTTAACATATTAATTATAATTATTTTCAGTTTCCTCTCTGAAAATTACATAATCTGTTTCACGTCTATGTCTGGTTTTGATATATGTTTTATCTTTTCAGACTGCTTTTTCTTGCTTTTTAACATGTCTTTCATTTTGTTTTGTTTTGTTTTGTTTGAAAGTCAAAACATGTTGAATGGATAATAGTACTTCAGGTGAATGAGTATGAGATTTTATATTCATATGGCTAGGAGTTAGTTGTTCCATTTTTTTTTTTTTTTTTTTTAGCTACAGGTGCAGGAGACTTAAAATTTCTCTTTTGTCCTTGGTTTTGTCTCTCCTATTGTTTTTGGCCTTCTTGAAGATCTCTTAATTAGGTAGAGTCTGAGTCTTGAAGTACTTTATACTTCATTGTTATATTGGATCCTACTTTTGGGAGGGGGGCAGGGTGGGGGGGAGGAGAATCTTATATTATCGCTCCATTAAAGCATATTTTTTAAATGGGACCGTGTCCTTGGGCAGTGACCTTAGAAGTATTTTGTAGTTTTCTCTCTCCCTTTAGTAAAACTGGTAAATGCTGCAGTCAGGAAAATGTTTTTCTCTTAGGTGAAATAAAGCTGGTGATTACCGCCCCCCCCCACCCCCCCACCCCCCCACCAACCCCTCCGCCAACCCCGGGAGGATAAGCCTTTTTTATGGAGAACATTCTAGGCCTATTTCAATTACTTTCTCTCTTACTCTGTCAAGACATGAGGCGACCTTCATAGATTTTCACCAAGAGACCAGATGTGATCCCCGTACATGAAAACCATGAAAGTTTGTCCCATATCCTCCCCCACTGAGAACTGCAGCCCCGGGGGTTTCCCACTCATGCTAGTTCACAATGAACCCCGAGAAACTCCTGACAACTAGCATTTAATGTTTGTGCCAATTTATGGTTCTAGTGGCTTAGACTATAGGTAAATCATCTGTGATTCTGTGAATTTAACTGTATCTCCTGATTTCATGGCAGTACTTTCCTCTGAAAGCTCATTTCTAAGAGATATCCAAGGAAAAAATGTTTTTCAGTTCATTCAAATTTTTTGTTGTTGTTCTAAGAATGGGAGTGATGACTTCTACCCTCTTTGGGGTACAATCCCCTTCTGGGGATGAATCCAGAGGTCTGTACAATCTCTTTTCACCCAGCATTTCCAAATCCGGGAATTTATCTTTAGAATATCAATGAAGAATTATACAAAACTGCTCAAAGGTGTATGTAAAGAATTTCCATTGAGATATTATTTAAAATAGAAATATGCAAAAAAATAAAATAAAACTAAAGACCAAGAGAAAGATGTGAAGCAGATGTTAAATACAAGTATACTATATATCTGTTAGCATTAATTTTGTGTAATAAGGTTTATGATATATTGTCAATGTTTTTAAAGAGCATTTATGTTTACTACCATATAATTTGCCTGAAAAATATATGAGTGGTCAGAAAAAATAGATAGGAAAGACATTTTTTTCTTTATTTTTAAATAGATTTAGGGAGAGCAAGAGCAGTTTTACATAGACATATCCATAATGGGGAAGACTGGGTTTTAGTGTAGCCACCACCAGAATAGTATACATTGTACACGTGAAGTAATTTCCCATTCCTCACCCCCCATATTTTCCCACCCTCTCACCCTTCTGAGTCTCCATTGTCTATTATTCCACTCTCCACATCCATGTCTATACACTATCTCCCACTTATAAATGAGAACATGCAGTATTTGACTTTCTGTTTCTGTAGTTTTTCACTTAAGATAATGGCCTCCAGTTCCATTCATGTTACTTCAAAAGACATGATCTCATCCTTTTTTATGGCTGAATAGTATTCCATTGTATAGCTACACAATACACAGGTATACATACACACACACAGTATATAGTTTTGTATATATAACATGCTTTATGTATATCTCTGTTTTATGTATATAACATATTTTGTATACATAAAATATATATAGCATATTTTCCTTATTCAACCATCTATTGATGGGCACTTAGGTTGATGCCATATCTTTGTTATTACAAATAGTGCTGTTATATACATATGAATGCAGGTATCTCCTTGATAGAATAAATTTTTATTTACTTTGTAGATATGTAGATACTCAGAAGTGGAATTGCTACTGAATATGATTTTTCATCTTTTATACTTTTCTATTCCACTGGTTTGTTTAGTATTAAACCTGATTTGTTTTGCAATTAGCAAAATGAAGTAATTAAAAATTGTAGTGTGAAATTCAGGCAGATCAAATTAGAATTAATTGAGGTCATATATTTATCATTCTTCTTTGCAAAATTATGCTTCTGTAATAACAATGTAGAGTTCTCAATAGAGACATCTATTTTCTTAAATATATCATAAAATATATAATTGGTACAAGAATAAGAAGAAGGTACATTAAGTATATATTCTTTACAATGAGTTGAAAATTTTTAAATAAGAGGCAAATAAAATTTTAGTTAAGTCGGGGTTTTTGTTTTTTTATTTATTTTTATTTTTATTTTTAGAGATAAGATCATGCTCTGTTGCCCAGGCTGAAGCACAGGATGTGATCAAAACTTATTGCAACCTTGAACTCCTGGGCTCAAGCAATTCTCCTGTCTCAGCCTCCCAAGTAGCTGGGCCTATAGGTGTGTACCACCCTGCACAGCTAATTTCTCTTATTTTTAGTAGGGATGAGATCTCTCTATGTTGCCCAGTCTGGTCTCAAACTCCTGAACTCAAGTCAACCTTCTGCTTCGGCCTCCCAAAGTGATGGGTTTACAATTGTAAGTCACCATGACTGGCTGTTTTTTTTTTTTTTTTTTTTTTTTTTTTTTTATTTAAGGTTTCACTATGTTTCCCAGACTAGAGTTCAGTGGCTATTCATAGGCATAATCACAGAACAGCCTGGAACTTCTGGCCTCAAGTGATCCTATTATCTCAGCCCTCTGAACAGCTAGGACTACAGGCATGTGCCTTTATGCCTGGCTGTAGTTAAGCTGTTTTTAAAACCACAGTCATTGAACTTTCTAATCAATCTTTCTCCATTTGTATAACTTATAATATTTAATTTAAGGTTTTATAATTTTTACTCTGTATATTACCTTAATTCTCAGGCTATGAAGCAGTACATGAATATTCCAATATCTGAGGGAAATTATTCATGACCTTGATTATTATTCCTCAGATTATCATCAGTACCATCATTATAAGCTTCTATATTTTATTTTCTAAAATCATGACAGTTTAAAAAATAGGACCATTTTCCCAAAATAGTACATATGTAGTTCATATCACCATAATATTAGCAAATTGTTCACCATGGCAATTACCTTTGAAATATCACAATACCCTGCAAATGATATTATTTTTAAAATGACCACAATAATCAAGATATTCGGTTTTCTTTTTTTTTTCTTTTTAATTGAGGTAAATATTGGAGATATCAGTACTTTTTTGTTTCATTTATTCCTTGTCTTTCTGCATTTATGCAAAACAAAGATAAAATAAGGACTTGAAATATTTCAAAAATCAATCTGTGTATAAGGTTTACTTATATATTTTCAATTCAAAAGGCAGAAACCCTTTGGCAAAAATTCAGTGTTTATATATTTTATGGACGTATTTATGCAAATATTTGCAAAGCATAGGCATTAGGAAATAATTTACTGTAAACTCTTCATGAGGCATATTACAAATCACTGTATTTGCTTTTAGAGCATTAGTAAAAGAGTGATTAAAGTAAGGAAATTTTTCCTAGTTGCCTAAAGGAGTGAAAGGTTAATGGCTTAATGAAGTCTTACAAAATAGACAGTAAGACTTTTGCCATCTTTCAACCAGTAGGTGGTAAATTAGCAGGTAATAATGTTTGCATTTAATACACATTCATATATCAAGAACGTATAATAAGAGATTATTTTAGCTCATGGCATGCATTACTTGAACTATATGATTTATCAGCAACCATCCAAGCAAAACAATATTGGACAGGCAGAAATTGATATTGTTATACCATGACTCTCTACATAGTCATTTCATGACACAAGCATGTATTTCACACCACATGAGGTAAAGTTAAGAATATGTGGCAAAGGCATAGAAAGAGAGGTAACCTGATATTAATGGGAGGAAGAGATCCAAAGACCATTAAAGTCCTTAGTTCACAGACTTATGCTGATGGAACTGAAGGCTCAAACACCGGAGAGTTTGAGCTTGAACTTTATATTATAAAAATTCTACAGGATATAGCAAAAACTAGGACCCAAGGTGTCAAAGTTTAGCCAGGGAAGTAAGGGGTTGAGACATATAAGGATTTGCAGTTTGTAAAGATATATGGGAAAATCAGTCTCTTGCAATGCTTGGGGAGAGTTACATTAGTAAAGGCTCTTAGATAGGTTGTTTTTTAAAGGAAGTCCTAGCAAGAGTATTTATATAATTGTAGAAATAGCAAATTTGAGCCTGAAGGCTACTAAATGTCAAAGAGCTGGGGTCATTGTTAAGCTCCATGTTAAATGAGGAGCATATGGGATGGGATGGATTAGGATGCCTTGGTTAATTCAAAGGAATTAAAGAGCATCATGCTATACTTTGTGTCTGACTACATGATTTACTTATGGGATCTCATTGTGCAGGGACTCTGGATCACCATGGATGAATCCCACAAACAGATTTCAGTACTGTTGTACATAGTGAAATTCATAAATTTAATATAGGATGTAATAAGTTCTACAGCAGAAATTTTTGTTGTAATAACGGAAGGCTACTATTTTTGACTATATATTAGGTCATTTTACAGGCATTATTACTAATTAATATATAATAGAAAGGAGAATAAATCATAAGGAATTTGAAACTCTTTAGGGAGACCTGAAATTCAGTGTTTTCAAAGAAGGAAATTTTGAAAACTTGGTGTGTGAAAAGGAGGGGTTTTCATTTTAAATTAATTAGTTTGTATTTTATGCAAGACAAAAGCAATAAAAACAAACAAGCAACACTCTTCTTGCCCATGTCCCTGCTTCTAATAAGCAACCTTGAAGATATATGAGACAAGTAGGAAGAAACGAAGAGCAGTATGGAACAGGTCTCAACTTTTGATGATATCAGAGAGAGCAAACATTATATCTGGATGAATTCATGACTGCATTATCTGGTGAGCATCCTGTTTGTTTAGGTGATGCTTTCCTTCCCAACTTGACTACTTGACTATGGTTCCCTACGTAATCCATATTCTAGAGAAGCACTACTGTAATGTATACAGCACTATCTATATTCAGAAACAGGACATCTGGGCAAAAAGATATTCCAACTTGTAGATGTGGGATGTAGATGTAGATTAAGTAGTGTATGGTTGCTACCTCTACTTTGTCTTCTATGCTATGCACTCTTGATATATTAACCTCTGTTGTAAAAGCCTGCATTTTGTAGGCACTTGACTTAATGAGCCTATATGGATGACCAGGAAAGAGCTAAATAAACTTTATTTTCCAAACTTCATGCCTACCCCACTCAGTTATCATCCATGCATTAATAATATTTATTTAAGGCACGCCACAGTTCTATGAGATAAGCACAAGGACTAGTTCTGTTTCATTAAGGACACTGAAGATTAGACAACTGAAATAATGTGCATATGTTCTTGCTAATAGTGGAACAGAATAGGTAGTCAAGGAAGTAATCATGTTCTTGGGATGTGGCAACCGTGGCACAATGAGCTCCAGGATTCGCATTGTAGTCAAGCTCATTCAGGCATAGCTATCGCCATAGAGAACTTCCCCTGTAGACAGCATGCACATTTTAATTTTACCTGTCCTCAGATTGACACTTTGCTCATTATAATAATGAAAAACATACTTCTGAGTGGAGATTTAAGATACTAATGAGACATGCCATTAATGAAATAGCATGCAAAGTTGTTATACATATACATGCAGGTGACCATCCAGAGCAGGCCTACTGGTAACACCTCTTCCCATCCCCTCATGAATAATCACATAAGAATCCCATTAGGGAAGTTTCCCCAGTAACAGTCAATACTATCTCATATTCATGAGTGGCCCACTCTGAATTATCTCCCAGAGTATACTGTCTATTCTGCAACTAACATTCAGAGTATTCTTTCTCCTTTGAAATAAATTGCTTTATGCTGCATCTCCTTTGCTGTGCGTCTCTTGTGTAAATTCTTTGGAATTTTTAAACTAAGAAGACAAGAACCAAGCTTTCACAATAGCCATCAATAATAGCAGATCTGGGATTTGAAGTCAGCCTTGTCACTCTAT
This sequence comes from Piliocolobus tephrosceles, assembly GCF_002776525.5. Lineage (NCBI taxonomy): Eukaryota > Metazoa > Chordata > Mammalia > Primates > Cercopithecidae > Piliocolobus > Piliocolobus tephrosceles. Next base: position 71,009,435 of record NC_045444.1, on the reverse strand, counting down.
GCTCTTAACATTTGACAGGTTGCCCATTTATTAATTCATTCATTCACTTACTAATTCATCTGAAAGCCTTACAAATAAAAATATTACATGAGAAATTGTTCAAGACTAGAAATAAACACAGAAATAAACACATACTAAAGAATATATTAATGCTCACTGAGGATAAATGTGGAGTGTTCAATGACATGGAAGGAAAAAAAAGAAACATTATAGCAGTCTTTCTTCCAGGTAGTTAACAACAGAATTGGTTTATGGGGATTAATACAGGCATACCTCAATGTATTGTGCTTCACAAATAGCGAAGTTGAAGAAAGTTGAAGATTTATGGCAAGTCTATGATCTCCATTTTTCCAACAGCATGTGACCACTTTGTGTCTATGTGTCACATTTTGGTAATTCTTGCAATATTTTAAACTTTATTATTATCATTATTATTATTATACCTGTTATGGTTATCTGTGATGAATAATCTTTGATGTTACTATTGGAATTGTTTTGGGGTGCCATAAACCACACTCAATAAGATGGAGAACTTAATCCATAAATATTGTATGTTTTCTGCCTGCTCCATCAATCAGCCATTCCCTTACCTCCTCTCCATTATTTTGGGCCTCCCTATTTCCTGAGATACAACAATATTGAAATTAGGCCAATTAATAACCCTACAATGGTTTCTTTTTTTTTTTTTTTTTCTCAGAACAAGTCTAACTCAGTTCTCCAGGCTGAGTACAGTGACATGATCATGAATGACTGTAGCCTCAACATTCTGGGATCAAGTGATCCTCTCACCTCAGTCTCCCAAGTAGCTGGGACGACAACCACACACCACCATGCCTGGCTGATTTTGTATCTTTTGTAGAGACAAGATCTCACTATGTTGCCCAAGCTGATCTGGAGTGCCTTGCCTCAAGTGATTCTCCTGCCTTGGCCTCCCAAAGTGCTGGGATTACAGTTACGAGCCACCACACTTGGGTCCTACAATGGATTCTAAGTGTTCAAGTGAAAAGAAGAGTCCCATTTCTCACTTTAAATGAAAACCCAGAAATGATTAAGCTTAGTGAAGAAGGCATGTAGAAAGCCAAGGTAGTCTGAAAGCTAGGGCTCTTACACCAGTTAGCTAACTTGTACATGCAAAAGAAAAGTTCTTGAAGGAAATTTAAAACGCTACTCCAGGGAACACAAGAATAAGAAAATAAAACAACCTTATTGGTGATGTGAAGCAAACTTTCATCCTCTGGATAGAAGATCAAACCAGCCACAACATTTCCTTAAGCCAAAGCCTCATTCACAGAAAGGCTCTAACTCTTCAATTCTGTGAAGGCTGAGAGAGGTAAGAAAGCTGAGGAACAAAAGTTTGAAGTTAGCAGGGGTTGGTGTATGAGATTTAAGGAAAGAAGCCATCTCTGTAACATAAAATGTAAGACAAAGCAACAAGTGCTGATGTAGAAGCTATAGCAAGTTATCTAGAAGAACTAGCTAAGACTATTCATGAAGGTGGCTACAAAAAACAACTGATTTTCGGATAGGAAGAATCAATATCGTGAAAATGGCCATACTGCCCAAGGTTATTTATAGATTCAATGCCATCCCCATCAAGCTACCAATGAGTTTCTTCACCGAATTGGAAAAAACTGCTTTAAAGTTCATATGGAACCAAAAAAGACCCCGCATTGCCAAGACAATCCTAAGTCAAAAGGACAAAGCCGGAGG
>NC_045444.1:70966197-71007325 GCF_002776525.5 Piliocolobus tephrosceles | reverse complement strand
TGGGGAGTTATACCTGATATAAATGATGAATTGATGGGTGCTGACGAGTTGATGGGTGCAGCACACCAACATGGCACATGTATACATATGTAACAAACCTGCACGTTATGCACATGTACCCTAGAACTTGAAGTATAATAAAAAAAAAAAAATTAAATGATAAAAAAAAAAACTGATTTTCAATGTAGATGAAACAGCCTTATATTGGAAAAAGATGTCTTCCAGGATTTTTATAGCTAGAGAGGAGAAGCCAATGCCTGGCTTCAAAGCTTCAAAGGACACATTGACTTTCTGTTAGGGCATAATTAGCTGGTAACTTTAAGTTGAATACAATGCTCACTAATAGTACCCCAAATTCTAAAGCTCTAAATAATTATGCTAAATTTACTCTGTATGTGGTATATAAATAGAATAGAAAAGCTTGGAATACAGCACATCTGTTTACAGCATAATTTACTGAATATTTTAACACCCCTGTGAAAATCTACTGCTCAGAGAAAAAAAAAAAAATCCTTTCAAAATATCACTTTAGAAGTATAGCCTAAATATGTAACTGAATTGTTGCAATCTCATGATCAACCTTGAACAGAAGAGGGATTGCTTCCTATGGATGTGCAAAAGAAAAGTAGTTTCTTAAGATGGTAAAGAAACTGAACATTGTTGAAATGACAACAAAAGCTTTAGGCTGTTATATAAACTTAGCTGCTAAAGCAGCAGCAAAAATGGAAGAATTGACTCTAATTTTGAAAGAAGTTTTACTGTGAGTAAAATGCTATCAACCAGCATTACATGCTACAGATAAATCTTTCATGATGGGCAGAGTCAATTGTTGTAAACAATTTTCTAGTTGTCTTGTGTTAAGATATTGCCACAGGCACCCAACCTTCTGCAACTGCCAGCAAGATCAGTCAGTAGCCATTAACATTGAGACAAGACTCTCCGTGAGTAAAATATGTACAATTTGCTAAAGGCTGAGATAATTTTTGGCACTTTTCAGCAATAAAATATTTTTAAATTAATATATGTACATTTTTCAACATTAACACTGTCAACATAACTACAGTAGACTACGATATTGTATAATCCTTTTCTATTCATCAGCAAACCAAAACATTTCTGTGACTCGCATTATTGTGATATTTGGTGTATGGTGGGTGTCTTGAACTGACTCTAATATCTCTGAAGTATGACTGTGCTCAGAATGTTAACTTATATCATAGAGTAACAGTGGTTGTAAAAGAGATCATCAATTTATTTTACAGAGGTGATAAAGATATATATTGTGAAAGCTAAAGAAGTGAAAACATGTCATGTCCAGTAATATAAAGTGATTTATAAATGTTTCTATAATTAAATCAAAATAGTATATAGCGAAAGCCCCCATTAATTAGTGTTTTTTCTTATGTTTTTGAAAATGAACTATTGCATTGGTATCTAATAGCTATAGTTGTAAAATAGATTATATATTTAGAAGCAGTAGAAATCATTGTTCCTAGTCTGTAGTACAGGAGTGACTTCTACAGCATCCCAGAAGTGTGTCGTTGAGAGTGGTGTGTGTGTATGGGAGCAGGAAGTGGAATGAAGGAAGGAGCTGTCATTCCATCTCTTTCTTAATAACAGAAACTTCAATGCTTCAAATAAAACCAATTACAATCTTCAGTCATATAATTGCAAAAAGTTCTTTCTCATAATGAACAAAAAAATTGTTTTGCTGGAAGTTATAACCATTGGCCCTAATTCTGCCCTTTGGAGTTAAGAAAACAATCTAATCTCTCTTCCACATGGTTCTAATAAAAGTATTTATTAAAAAGTGGAAAATTTTTATTTTCTTGTGCTATAAGGGAATAGAGGGAAGAACCCTTGGGAATTCTTTTCTGTTTGCCTGAATGCCAACACAAACTGCTTTTAAAAAAAACTGTGCTATAACATGGTCAGGGATCAACATAATGAATACTGGTGCTATAAAAATGACTAGTACACAGGAAACACAAAATCAAGTGCAGGGGAAATCATCTGGGGAATTTAAGCTAAAAGGAATTCTGGCTACTGAAGAAAATACAGTTCTTCAGAGGATTCACGCAAAATTCATTTTACCTTTTTCAGAGACAGAAAATCAGGGAAAGTTTACAAGGAAAGTTTATCAGAGCAAGTTTAGAAGAAATCACTGAAACCAAATAATATCCAGCATATTTATTGAAATATCCAAGTGTAGGTATGTAGTTTAGATATAAATAGTTTAGATATTTTATTAGTAGCACCACAAACCTATAGCAAAACGACAGAAAATAAGACAAAAAATATACATGTATGAAACATTCAGATGTGTTAATATTAACATTTTGCCATATTTGTTTTATATTTATATTTATCAGTTTATATTTTTTTATATTACAGAACACAGTTTATATTACAGAACACAATGTCAAGAATAAGGTTTACCTCACAGTGGTTTACCCTCATTATATTTCACTAACTTCCCCCACACATAACCACTGCTTTGAAGTTTGTTATATATTATTTCCAATAATATCATTATATTTTTATTTATATATTCATAAAGACATTTTTTATTTTATAACTTTAATTGAGCAGTATCAAATTATTATTTTTCTTGGTTTAATATTCTGTTTGTATGGCATGCACATTGATATATTTAATTTTACTACTACAGAAAATTATAATGAAATTCTTTATTCATTTTCTTCTTGGTAGGTAGGTACCTCCAAATTATTCCATTACAGATAAGGTTGCAATAAAAAATTTCTAGATTATGCAATTATATTAGTCAATACATTTATCTCTACAGAAATCTCTTTACTAGAGAATTTCTTTTAGTTTTTACATGATTTAGTATGCATTATGTAAGATATAGTTATATTTTTATTTGGCCAGAAATCATTGTAATTTAATACTTTGTTATAATTTTGTATATAATTATAAAAATTTCTATTTAGAAAAAATTAATCTTTGACAATCCTTATTATCTTGGTTTTGCGGTTATAAAATGTTAGAAGGTTATTTATCTTTACATGTTTCACATGTCTTTTGCATGGAATCTTCTATTTTAGGCATACTAAATTGTCAACTTCATTGTGTACTACTTAACCTAGGCCTTGAGCAGACAACTGAATGGATTTAATGTGACAGGCAACAAAAGCAGCATGATTTCAGAAATATTTACCCCCATTTTTGTGGCTTCTGACCTTGACCCTCTGCATCTACCACAGTCTGGGACGAGACCCAGGCAAATTCACCTTGAATCACTTGTGAGTTGGTCTTACTGGCTTCTCTGGCTCCATGCAAATAGACTGAGGTGGATTGCAGGGAAGTCCAATCTTGTAGTTGAAGGGGCAGATAGAGAATAATCTCTGCAGTCAGATATTTTATAGTTAAAATTATGCTCCAGCAGTTAATAGTTCTGTGCCATTGGATAAATCATTTAACCTCCAAACCTCAGTTTCCTTTTCTATGAACTGGAAATAATGGTTTTATGTTTAGCCCAGTGGTAAATGATAATGATGGATAATATATATTGAATTTTTTTTCCAGGCAGTACAGTACATAATTCTAATACATATGATTAATGTTTTCACAACTTTATGAAACAATTGCTTCTAAAATTCTTTTGAACAGATAAGGAAATGGAAGCACATAGAAACAAATTAAATTGCGGAAAGTTACAAAGCTACTATATGGCAGAGCTGAGATATGACCCAAGACATTCTGAATCTATGGCCATCAGTCTTTATCTATTGATACAGTATGCCTCTTAACTTGTGTCATGTATTAGTCCTCTGTATAAAAATGAATTGTTTACAGCCTGCCTGTACTCAGCAACCTCCAAAGTAGAGGTCCAGTAAGTTTTAGTCATTCAAATAATAGTGGAAAATATATTACTTTAGGAATCCTAAACCAGATGTATTAGCCTAAAAATTTCCCTATTTCACAAAAGGGTTTGAAAAATTTTCTTAGCATTTTGAGTCTCAAATTTCCTCATTTATAAAACATACAAGTGAAAAAGTTCTGCTTTTAAGCCATCTTAAAAATATCCATTAAAGTCAAATATATTTTCATTAAAATGTATCCTTAAATTATGATCTTTCTGCTGTGTTTTTATAAATAAAACTCATACTTTTAAAATGTCATATTCAAGCAACAAAAACCAACATTTTAATATATTATTTGAAAACAGTCTTACAACACTTATATGCCACATAGGAGACATTCAATTTTCTTCTCAATAAAATTGTTCGATTTTATGAACAAATTCCACTTCTAAACAGGTCTTTATACCAATATGTTTTTATAAAAATGATTTCAAAAAATATGCACATTAGTGAAGAATGTGAGATCAGTTACAGATTTTCCATATTATGCTGCTTACTGTGAAGAACTTTGTTCACCTCTTTACTGCTCCTGATTTGACAAATTCATTGGCAATGAAGTGCAGAAATCCAAGAAAGATAACAACCTCAGTATTTTCGCCCAAAGTTTCACTCTCAGACGTACATACTTGATGCTCATATATGGTCTTTTGGATGCCCACACATGAATGCCATCTGTTAAGTTGATAACATGTTAAACAAAATGGATTTATACTTTGGCAGTTTACGCAGAACCAAGAATAACATTTTTGAAACAGGCTTTAAGCCTGTTTAAATGGCTGAAGCTATTCTTTTTAACTAGGATTCATTTTCACATTCTAGAAAAAATGATGCCTTAGAGTGGGGGAAAAAGACAGATGTGATTTACGACATGATTTGGTAGCCAAAACAAGTTATAAATATGCATAAAAGTATTAAAATTACATAAAATTTCAAATGACAAGAGCATAATAAATCAAACAAAAGAGTGCAACTGGATGGTTCCCTAAAAATGGGACATCTACCCAAATAACAAAAGCAAATGAAGCTAAAAATGGGACATCCACCCAAGTAACAAAAGCAAATCAAGTTGAAATGACAAATAAAGTAAAATGAAGTAGAAAAAATAAAAACTTAAAACAAGAACCACATTTTTAACTTTATTAAAACACTGCACTTTAATGATATATTTACATTAATTTCTTTGTACCACCCAGTTACTTTTTTCTGATTAGTTGGAATCAACAGGTAAATCATTATCGTAAGAGGCCCCACATTGAATTGCTCCTTTTTGAAGTAAGCAGGAAATGCTATTGCTTTAGGGAGAAAATAGGATTATCCAATATATCTATCAGAATATTGATAACATATTTTTAGCCATGTTTGGTAACTAGTCAGAAGTCACATTTAAGATTCTAGAATTATAATAAGAAAACTTGAAAAGGAGCTTATATTATAATTACCACATGCTTATGATATCAGAACTTTTGTTGGTTGGTTTTTAGTTTTATTTACAAATATTCAGCTACAAAAAGGCATAGTTAATATATTTAACTGATTACTAACAAGTTATAGAAAATACAGTGTTTCATGTGACTCAAATATTTGGAAAACTTTAACCAACTGTAAATTAGTTTGGTTTTGTTTTTAGTGTCATATAGTCAAAATCAATTAAATGTTAATGTGCTTTTCCTACATAACCATTTTGGAATATATAATCAGCTTTAATAAATATATATCAATATAATCATTACAATGGTGGAGTCATAATCCAGTAGATCCCACCACCTTTCTTTTTCAGATATACTTATTTATAGACTCTACTAAAATATATCACTTCATATATTTAATGTTAATGTCAACCTGACCATTGTGAAGCCATTCAGGAATATTTTATTAAACATTGTGAAGTTTTAACATATGTGCATGTGTGTAGGACACATTTCATCAAAAAGCTAATTATACTCAGATGTCTCTAAATGCTTGAGGATATTAAGAATGGTAAAAGTTTTCTTGGTTGTATTATTTCAAACTGGATATAGAAAAAAATACATATATACTCACCTATATACATATATGTATAGGTAAGTAGACAGATAAATAGATGGATATAATTTTGGCTCATTCCTCATTGTTTTCTGTAAATCTAAGTTAACCCTGCCTGTGAAATTTTTGATAGAATCAGAAATGTGTAAAACTCATTTCACGCTATACCAGTAGTTCTCAAATTGTTGTCTCCAGTCCAGCAACCTCAGCATTTCATGGGAACTAATTAGAAATGCATGTTCATAGGCTCTCAACTCAGATCTGCAAAATTAGAAAGTCTGGTTATGGAATTAGCAATTTATATTTTAACATATTCTACATATGCTTATTATGCATATTAAAGCTTGAGAATCTTTGGCCTCTGCCATTCCTCCACCCTAGAGTTGACAACTTTTTTAAGGGGACTTCTCAAGTAATTTTTGTACACTGATCTACAAGATAGAAAGATTTTTTATATATCTTATTTTTATTCTCATTTTCCTACAAAGAAAAATTTTCTTTATTTTATATTTATTAGCACTTTAAAGGATATATGCATTAAAATTAGAGCTTTGTGTTTGTTTCACTGATTACTTTCAAATTATAGTTCTTTCTGTATACAAGTCCTATTAGGTAGTAACATAACCATAACATAACTAGCAAAGATCCATGGAAAGTGGAAGATAACTATCATCATTCAGGTGCTTTCCGAAAACTCTCAGCATAGGACAATTTTAATGAGAAGTCTGAACAGATGTGTCTGAAATAATTTATTTTAGACACATGCTGCAAATGGAACACTCCATATCATTGCACTGTCCTTCATTCTCATTCTGTCTGCTCCAAAAAGCAAAAACAAAACTTATTTCCGATGATTTGTGATTTTGAGTATGTTTTGTATACCCATTTTCCATTTATATGTCTTCATTTGAAAACTATTCAAATATTTGCACTTTTTCAACTGGATTCTTTGGTGTGTGTAGGGGAGTTGTCATTGAGTTGTTTGTGTTTCCTTTATATTCTGAATATGAACCTCTTGTTAGATGCAGAGTTTTTAAGTGTTTTCTCCTACTCGGTAGGTTGTCTCTTCACTCTGTGGATTATGTCCTTTTTTTAGTTTGATGAAATCTCATTTGTCTATTTCTGCTTTGGTTACCCATGCTTCTGTTAGCCAAAAAATTCTTCCACAGACCAATATCATGAAGTATTTTTCCTATGTTTTACTCTAATAGTTTCATAGTTTCAAGTCTAACGCTTAAGTCTTCAATCCATTTTGCATTGATTTTTGTAAGTGGTGAGAAATAAAGATCTAGTTTTATTCTTCTGCCTATGGGTATCCAGTTTCCCTAGCACCATTTATTGAACAGACTGTCCTGTATCCAATGTGTGTTCTTGGCACTTTTATCAAAAATTAGTTGGCTGCAAATGCATGGATTTGTTTCTAAGTTCTAATTCAGTTCCATTCACATGTGTCTGCTTTATGACAGTACCATGCTGTTCTGGTTATTATTGCTTTGCAGTATATTTCAAAATCAGGAAATATAATTCCTCCAGCTTTGTTCTTTTTGCTCCAGATTGCTTTAGATATTCAGGATCTTTTATGGTTGCATATGAACTTCAGGATTTTGTTTTTCTATTTCTATGAGAAAAGTCATTGATATTTTGATAAGGATTGCATTAAATCTGTAGATTGCTTTGGGCAATGAGTGTGTTCTAACAGTTTTATGGTGGATTCTGTAGGATTTTTTTATATACAAGATTATGTTATATGCAAACAGTGAAAATTTGACTTCTTCCTTTCCAATTTGGTTGCCCTTTGTTTACTTCTGTTGCCTAAGTACAGTAACTAAAACTTCCAGTACCATGTTGAATATAAATGGTGAAAGTTGTTTAGTTTGTTTTCTGTTGCCTATAACAGAATACCTGAACCTGAGAAGTTTATAAAGAAAATGAATTTATTTCTTATAGTTCTGGTGACTGAGAAGTCCAAGGTGGAGGAGCCACATCTGGTGAGAGCGTTTTTGCTGGTGGGGACTTTCTACAGAATCCCAAGTGATGCAGGGTGTCACATGGTGAGGGAGTTAAGCATGCTAACTTGCTTGCTCAGGTCTCTCTTTCTTTTCTTATAAAGCCATCAGTCCTCTTATAATCCATTAATCTAGTAGGTTATGAATGAACTAATCCATTCATGAAGGCCGAGCCCTCATGAGCCAATCATCTCTTAAAGGACTCACCTCTCAATACTGCCGCACTGGGGAGTAAATTTCAACATGTGTTTTGAAGGGAACAAATATTCAAATCATAACATTTTAAACCTGCTCCCCACAACATTTTCTTTTCACATACATATATGTTTATTCTATTTTCATAGCCTCAAAATCTTAGCTTATTCCAGCACCAATTTCAAGTCTAAGTTCAAAGTCCAGTTTCCAAGAGTCTCACCTGTGGGCCTGTGAAATAAAAACAACTTACCTTCTCTGAAGATATAACAGTGATATGCAACAATAGGGTGCATATTCCCATTCAAAAAGAAATAGGCCAAAAGGGCCGGGCACGGTGGCTCACGCCTGTAATCCCAGCACTTTGGGAGGCCAAGACGGGCGGATCACGAGGTCAGGAGATCGAGACCATCCTGGCTAACACAGTGAAACCCCATCTCTACTAAAAATACAAAAATTAGCTGGGTGTGGTGGCAGGCACCTGTAGTCCCAGCTACAGTGGAGGCTGAGGCAGGAGAATGGCGTGAACCCGGGAGGCGGAGCTTGCAGTGAGTGGAGATCCAGCTGCTGCACTCCAGCCTGGGCGACAGAGCAAGACTCCGTCTCAATAAATAAATAAATAAATACATACATAGGCTAAAAGGTAAGGGACAACACAGCCCAAGAAAGTCTGAAACCCAACAGAGCCAGACTCCATAATAATCTCCTTTGACTCAACACCTGGCATCCTCTACTCACTGGTGTGAGGGTTGGACCCCCAAGGTTTGAGGCAGCCATGCCCCTAGACTTCCCTGGAGTCAATCTATGCAGCTCTCTCAGATTGAAATTGCACACTGGCAGTTCTGCACTTCTGAGGTCTCAGTGGTGTTCCTGCTCCCACAGCTTCAATAAGCATTGCTTTGGTGGTGACTCCTCTGCAGCAACTCCAACCCAATTTTCCACTCGGCATTGCTTTGACTGGCATTCTATGAAGAGACTCTACCCCCCCCCCCCCCCCCCCCCCAATGCTCCAAGAAGTCTCTTCCTAGGCCCCAAGGCTTTTGACAATATTGTTTGAAATCTATGGAGGCTGCCAAAGCCTTCACGGTCTTGCTTCCTGCAGCCTGAAGAATTAGCATTACATGGAGGTGGCAATGTTTGTGACTTGTACCTTTGGAAGCTGTGGCAGAAGCCACACCTGGGTTCACTTGAGTCAAAGGAGCTTCATCCTGATCTGTCAGGATGTGAGGAGCAGTGTCCCAATGTGGTGTAGGGCAACAGTGTCCTGTGCCTGTCTTCAGAATACTCTTTGGTATCTAGGCCTGTGATGGGAAGGCAGCCTAGAAGATTTTGGAAATGCCTTTGGGTCCATTCTCCTATTGTCATTACTATTAACACCTGACTCCCTTTTAGCCATTTTAAGCTTTTTGACAAGTGGTGACTCAGCTGCACCTTTGGATTACTCTCTTGAAAATGCTCCTTCATTTTCTAGAACATGGCCAGGCCACTAATTTTCTAAATTTTTTTGCTCTTTTCCCCTGTTCTCTAGCAGTTCACCATACGCAATTAGAAGTAACCACACAGCAGCCTGAGCACTTTGCTTCTTAGTAATTTCTTCCAGATACACTCATTCCTCTCTCTCAAGCTCAGCATTCCACAAAACCCTTGTGTACAGACACAGTTCAGCTATGCTCTTTGCCAATTTATAACAAGGGTAGCCTTTACTCCAGTTTCCAATACCCTGTTCTTCAGTTCCATCTGAAACCCTGTAAGAATGGTCTTTACTGTCCATATTTATTTCCCTAGTGTTAACAGCAAAAACAAACTAAATATTTCAAAGAGGTTTATTCTGAGCCAATATGAGAAACCATGGCTCAGAGAACCCCATGTCAAGAGGTCCTGAGAAAGTGCACCTGCAATGGTCAGGTTATAGTGTGATTTCATACGTGTTAGGGAGACAGGAATTGTGCATAAAATAATAAATCACTACATGGAAGGTACTTATTGGTTTGACCTAAAAAGGCAGAACATCTCACAGTGGAGACTTACCAGTCATGGTTGGGTTTTAGCAATTTTCAGTTGGCAATTGGTTGAAAGAGTTAAGTTTTGTCTGAAGACTTGAAGTCAGTAAAAAGAAATGCTTGAGTTAAGATGGGGGTCTACTATCTACCATGTGGTGCTATACCAAATTCAGGTTGAAAAGTAGGTCACATTATACCCAGTTAATTTTTTACAAAAGCCATGTGAAGAGATCTTGTTTGTTGCATGTGATTTAACCTTTCCTTGAATGGCCTTATGTCTTATTTTCAATTTGTTATCGTATTGCCACAAAGAGTTTGTCAGTTTTTTATCTCTGTTTTAAACTAAATGCTGCTCAGTTGCACCTGAACTTCAAAAGGATGGAGTATAATGAGGCATGTTTGGAGTCCCTTCCTGTCATGGCTAGAAATTTCATTTTTAAGGTTGTTCTGGGGTTCTTTTGGCCAAGAGAGGGTCCTTTCAGTCCTTTGAGGGTGAAGCTTAGAATTTTATCTTTAGTTTATATTAATCTTCTTGTTTTCTAAGCCCTCACCAGAATCTAAGCTTTTTCTAACCTACTCCTCCAAATTCTTCCAGCCCCTACGCATTACTCAGTTCCAAAGCTTCTTCCATATCTTCAGGTACTTACTATCTGTGTTAACAAAATACCTTGAGGTCTGTAAAGAAAAAATACAATCTGCAGATTGAGGAGGCACAGCCTTCATTACAAGTGAAAGCACACCCACTAAAGAACAAAGGGAGAGTCTGGCTTAAATAAGGAAACTTCTCACCCAGATTTTAATCAGGTCAATTTATGTAAATGAAGGAGTTAAAGTTGTTCAGTTCTGATTGGTCTAAATAGTTGAGCTGTGATTTTGTGGTTTACAAGTCCAAAATCAAAAGTCTCTGTCAGATATTTATTTTTAATAGCTGGTGACATTGGGGGTTTCTAGCCACAGTTTATCCAACCATCACAAATTATAACTGGTTTGGCTTGATTATAGAGAGGGAAGTCCTGTCACACTTTTACAACATTTACAACAACATCTTCTTGAGGACATGTGGTACATGGTCATTCCCTCATCCAGTATGACTGCCTGATTCTGTTTTCATTTAAAGCACCTAAGTTAGCCATAGCGAATCAATTTTGTCTGTAAGCTGAATCATACTTTCACATTCGTAGCACACCACTTCTCTGTACCAAAATTTTCTTAATTTGTCTCTTTTCTTTTACATATAAAAGAATACCTGGGTTCTTATAGAAAAGAAATTTATTTCTTACAGTTCTGGGGCCTAAGAAGTCCAAAGCTTAAGGGCTACATCTAAAGAGAGCCTTCTTGTTGGTGAGGACTCTCTACAGAGTTCCAAGGTGGTAGGCTGAGTATGCTAACTTGCTTGCTCATGTCTTCCTTTCACTTTGTAAAGCCGAGAGTCCCACTATGATGAAAACCCATTAACCCACCAACTCATGAACATATTTTTGCATTCATGAAGGCAGAGCCCTCATGATGCAATCATCTCCTAAAGGTCCCACCTCTTAATGCCACCACTTTGACAATTAAATTTCAACACGAATTATGAATAGGACACATATTTAAATCATAGCACTGGGCATCCTTGTTTGTTTCAGATTTTAGTGGAAAAACTTTCAACTTTCACCTAGTTGGTGTGATGTTAGCTGTGAGTTTGTCACCTATAGCCTTTAGAGGGTTTAGGTTTGTTCCCTCTATTCCTAATTTGTTTAGAATTTTTATCATGAAGAGACATTGAATTTTTATCAATTTTTTTTTTCATCACTCAGATGGTCATGTGGTTTTTGTATTTGATTCTCTTAATGTGATTGCATTAGTCTATTCTCATTCTGCTATGGAGAAATATCCAAGACTGGGTAATTTATAAAGGAAAGACATGATGCAGAAGCTGTTAAGTAATTATTTAGGCAGATAGTGAGGATAAAAGAGTCCTTGGTGGACTTTCCCTGTTAACAAAAGGCATCCTGCAAATCATTTATTTTCTAATAAAGAGCAGCCTGAAAAATCAAGCAGCAAACATAGATAAGCAAGTTGGAATCTTCCACAGAGGAATACTGGCAGCTGTGCCAATAGAAAAAGGCTACCTGAGGGCCAGACATATTCAACATGGTGGCTTCATCTTCATTTTTCTTTGTCACCACATGTACAGTAAAGAAACAGGCAACATGGCACAGGCCAGGCAGAGAATCCACCTGCATAATTAAAGATTAGAGTAGGGGTGGCCAGCTTTTCATACCCTATGAAAATGGCACATCTGGTCCAAAAAATCTTTTGTACCCTATATAAATCAGACACCACCTACTCAAACTCATCTATAAAACATGCTGCATTTCACTGCAGAAGTGGAAACCCATTCTGGACCCCTCTTCCTGCAGCTGAGAGAGCTATTCTCTTTCTTCTGCCTATTAAACTTCTGCTCTTAAGCTCACTATTTATGTGTCTGTGTTTTTGTTTTCTGTGGCCATGAGACAGCAACTCTTGGGCATTTACCCCAGACAATAATGCCTGTCTGGGATCCAAGGTAGATTCTTAGGAAGGGTGAGTATAGGAGTGGATCCCAACCCTTTTCTTTCATTTCAAGGCCTCTTGTCATCCATTTAAAAATCAAACCAAATACCAGGCATCTGAGGGCCACCTGGATACCTTTGGGGCATGTTGCCATTCTCAAAACTCAACAAGATGCTTGCTGGGGAGAATGCAGAAAATCCCTGAGTTTCCTCAGGGTGCTGGGAATGTTGGCTTTATTTTGAACTGGTTACCTTTCACTGAGCGCCTAGCCATTGCATGGGGCTTGAAGAAGTCCAGAGGCAACTCATGGTTCCCAGCTAGGGCCACAGCCTGGTGTTACTCAAAGGCTTCTGGACTAACCCCAGCCTCCGACAACCTGATGGGTGTCAGCAACAGGATCTTCAAGCTTTTCCTATTACAATTTTTCTCTTTTTCTTTCTTTCTCCATGTCTCCTATCTACTCTCTGTATGCAATGCTGTGGGAATTTTTACAGTTTAGGGAAATAATGCAGTAAGACAAGATCAGGGAATTCCACAGTAAACAGAGCTATAGCTCAAGAAAATGCCGTTTTTGTGATTTTCTAGGAACAGAGAGTCTTCTCCCCCCGGCCCACCTCCACAGTGAGCATCTCTCTCTTTACCTTTGGTATTTCAAGGTCAACAGTTCCACCTAGTGGAATAGGAATTCTCTCCATGAGGGTCTTCTCCCTCTGGCCTACCCCCACAGTGAGCATCTCTCTCTTTGCCGTTGACCTGGCGAGCACATGATATTTCAAGGTCAACAGTTCCACCTAGTGGAATAGGAACCCTGTCCCATCAGCAGGAAACCTGCCATTCAATCCCTACATTCTTTTAAGGCACCTATTCTGCCTACAGTTAAAATAGTGCTTAAATAGTAAGGGACAATTTTTATCTGAAAGTTAAACAGAGCCACTGCCTAAGAATCCTATAGCCACTGCCTACACTTTAATCCAGGCCTTAATAGCAGAATATAATGCTCAAACCAGTACGCTCTCTTCATTAAGGGACCTTGCCCAATGCAGCTGTTGAGATCCACCTATGGGGAGATCCATCTACTGGGGAGCCATGCAGATCACACGAGTCTAGGAAGTTGAAGGGAAAACACAAGTGGAAGAGTAGAGATGAGTGGGTAAGCATGACTAAACTCATCACTTAGTTCCTCTGGTTCCATGGCTGAGGGTCATGTCTGCATCCATGGGTGGCACTTTCAACAGAGGCCGAGTTCAGGGAACAAAAGAGGAAAAACAGTTGGGGTAACACTCCCAACTGTCTTCCCTTCCAACGTGGGCCATTCCAAAAGAAGCAGGGAAATGTGGGATGCCTTTTCTGCTCTATCTTTCTAGCCATATTCAGTCTGTATTCCTCTCAAGTGCATTCTGAAGCACTGGGACTCTTTTGACCCTGAGACTTTATATAAAAAAGCAGCTTATTTTCTTTGCATGAGGGCATAGCCTTCTTACTAAACATATGCAAGTGTTGCACAATCAACTCTGCTCTTTTAGCAGCCATATCAGTCAGAACCTTAGTGAGCAATTCCCCAAAACTGGATAAGCAACTTCTGAGGGAATCATCTGAGGCAACTATTGAGTGTCCAGGCCCATCTGGTCCCCCTTATTCAGGTCCCCCTCTAACCACACCATCACCTTCTCTAGTTCTACCATCTCCAACACTCCCCACTCCTCCAGCTTCAGTCTTACTCCTACTGGAAATGTTCAGTGGAGGTAATGCCACTAGGGTTTAAATTCTCTTCTCATTGCAGGAACTTAGGCAAATAAAGGGAAACTTAGGCCAATGTTCTGATGACTCTAATAGGTATATAGACACTTTACAAAATTTAACTCAGGTGTTTGACCTCTCATAGAATGATTTTATGCTACTCCTAAGTCAAACCCTAACCAAAGCTGAAAATACGCAGCTCTGCAAGTAGCAGAGAGATTTGGAGATAAGCAATATTTATCCTATAGTGGGCAAAAAAGGAAAAGAAAATATAGGGAAGGTGAAGAGATAGGGCAACCATCATTATCTATAGGAAAACAGGCAGTACCTCTTAAAAACACTGATTTGAACCCCAATTACTCCACAGATGAATGGATAAGGAAACACTTTTTAATGTGCGTATTGAAAGGCTTATGAACTAGGGTCAAACTTCGTAATTACTCTAAGCTGTCCCTGGTAGACCAACAGCCAGATGAGAAACCCTCAGCGTTTATGAAAAGACTGAGAGGGTCACTAATAAAACACACTTCCTTATCTTCTGATTCAGCTGAAGGACAGCTAATCCTAAAGGACAAGTTTATTATGCAGGACAAGTTTATTATGCAGGCAGCTCCCAATATTAGAACAAAACTGCAGAAGCAGGGTATAGGACCAGAGAGAACCTAGGAAAACCTCCTGAAAGAGGTCACCTCAGTCTTTTATAGTAGGAGCAAGGAGGAGGCTAAAGACAAAGAGAGGAAACACAAGAGAAGGACAGAGGCTCTAGTAATTGCTTTGCAGACTTGCAAACTCCAGGGTCCTCAAGGTGCATCTACTAGTTGCTACTGGTGTGACAAGTTAGGACATTTTAAGAAGGAGTGCTGAGGCAGCAAGAGAAAGCTACCGCAACCCTGTCCAGCCTGTGGTGGGGACCACTGGAGATAAGACTGGCTCCAGAGATGGAGGTCACTGGGTTCAGAACCAGTCTCACAGACAGTCCAACAAGACCAATAGGTCCTGGGGCTCAAACCCCTGGCTCCGGTGGCTCAAACTACCACTAATGCACAGGAGCCCTGGGTGAATCTGGAAATTGAAGGAAAGAGGGTGGGCCATCTTCTGGACACTGGAAACAGGCTTTCCTTTCTCCTTTCTAATATAGGCCTCCCCTCTTCCCTTAGCTCGACTGTGTTGGGAATCTCAGTAAAGGTTCTAACCAGCAGGACAGAGAAATACTGAGAAAAGGAGGGGAAAGCCCCTTACAAAACCATCAGATTTCCTGAGAACTTACTCACTATCAGAAGAACAGCATAAGGATAAACACCCCAAGATTCAATTACCTTCCACTAGATTCCTCCCAGGACAAATGGGTTTTATGGGAACTAGAATTCAAAATGATATTTGGGTGGGGACACAGCCAAACCATATAATTTTGCCCCTGGTTCCTCCAAAATCTCATGTTCTTACATTTCAAAACACAATAATGCCTTCCCAACAGTTTGCCAAATTCTTAATTGTTTTATCATTAACCCAAATGTCTAAGTGTGTAGTCTCATCTGAGACAAGCCATGTTTCTTCCACCAATAAGCCTGTAAAGTCAAAATTAAGTTAGTTACTTCCTAGATACAATTGAGATACCGGCATTTGTAAATATGTCTATTTCAAATGGGAGAAATTGGCTAAAACAAAGGGGCTACAAGTCCCATGCAAGTCCAAAATCTAACAGGGAAGTAATTAAATCTTAAAGCTTTGAAATAAATTTCTTTGACTCCATGTCTCCCATCCAGGACACACTGATGCAAGAGGTGGGCTTCCATGGCCTTTCACAGCTCCATCCCTGTGGCTTTGCAGGGTACAGACCCTATCCTGGATGTTTTCACAGGCTGACATTGAGTGTCTATAGCTCTTCCAGGTGCACAGTGCAAGTGCCAGTGGATCTACCATTCTGGGGTCTGGCGGATGGTGGCCTTCTTCTCATAACTATAATAGTTAGTGCCCTAGTGGGACACTGTGTGGATAGTCAAACCCCATATTTTCTTTCTGTGCTGCCCTAGTAGAGGGTCTCCAAGAGGGTTCCAGCTCCATAGTACACCTCTTCCTGAACATTCAGGTGTTTCCATACATCCTCTATGTCCAAACGGAGGTCCCTAAACTTTAATTCCTATCTTCTGTGCAGGACAAACACCATGTGGAAGCTGCCAAGGCTTGGAGTTTGCACCCTCTGAAGCAATCATCCAAGCTGCACCTTTGCCCCTTTTAGACACAGCTGGAGCTGAAGCAACTGGGACTTGGGGCACTATGTTCCAAGGCTGCACAGAGCAGGGAGGCCCTGGGCCCAGCCCATGAAACAATTTATTGCTTCTAGGTGTCCAGGTCTGTGATGAGAGGGGCTGCCATGAAGGTCTCTGACATGCTTTGGAGACATTTTCCCCCTTGTCTTAGTGATTAACATTCAGCTCCTCAATACTTATCCAAATTTCTACAGTGGGCTTGAATTTCTCCCCAGGAAATGGATTTTTCATTTCTATTGCATTATCAGGTTGCAAATTTTCCAAGGATTTATGCCCTGCTTCCTCTTAAACTCTTTGAACTTAGAAATTTCTTCCACCAGATACACCAAATCATCCCTCTCAAGTTCAAAGTTCCATAGATCTCTAGGACAGGGGCAAAAAGCTGCCAGTCCACTTCAGTCTGGACTTCATTTTTCATATCACTATCAGTATTTTGATCAAAACCATTCACCAAGTCTCTAGGAAGTTCCAAACTTTCCCTCATCCTCCTGCTAAGCCCTCAAAACTGTTTCAATCTCTGTCTGTTACCCAGTTTCCAAACTCATTCCCACATTTTTGGATGTCTTTATGGAAGCACCCCACTCTCTGCATTATCAGTTTACTGTATTAGTCTGTCTCATGCTGCTATGAAGAAATATGTGAGACTGGCTAATTTATAAAGGAAAGAGGTTTAATTGACTCACAGTTCCACATGCCTGGGGAGGCCTCAGTAAACTTACACTCATGGCAGAAGGGGAAGCAAACATGTCTTTCTTTACAGGGCGGTGGGAGAGAGAAGTGTCAAGCAAAAAGGAAAAGCCCCTTATAAAACCATCAGATCTCCTGAGAACTCACTCACTATCATGACAATAGCAAGAGGGTTACTGCCCCCATTATTCAATTACCTTCCACTGGATCTTTCCCATGACATGTGGGAATTATGGGGACTACAATTCAAGATGAAATTTGGGTGGGGACACAGTCAAATCATGTCAGTGTTGTATCATGTTTATTAATTTGCTTATGTTGACACATCCTTGAATCCTGGTGATGAATCCCACTAGATCATGGGAATGATCTTTTGATGTGCTGTAGGATTTTGTTTGCTAGTATTTGTTGAAGAATTTCACATGTATTTTAATCAAAGTTTTTGATCTGCAGTTTTTTTTTTTTTTTTTTTGGTGTCCATTGCTGATTTTGGTATCAGCATAATGCTGGTTCCATAGAATGTGTTTGGATAAATTCCCTGAATTTAGCAGTGACGCCATCAGATCCTAGGCATATTTTTGTTGTTGTTGTTGGGCAACTTTGCTTATTACTGATTTGATTTTTTTACTTGTTATTAATCTGTTTACATTTTCTTATTTCTTTATAATTTAATCTTAGTTAATTGTATGTATCTAGGAATTTATTCATTATTTTTCTAGGCTTTCCCGTTCATTGGAATATAGTCGTTGATAATAGTTTCTAATGATCTTTCGTATTTCTTGTTAGCAGATGTAATGTCTTCTTTTTTATCTCCACTTTTATTTATTGGAGTCATTTTTCATTTTTCTTAGTCTAGCCAAAGGTTTGTTGATTTTGTCTATCTTTTTCGTTACCTTAACAAAAAAAACCTCATCTTTAAAAAAATTTTTTTGCACTGTGATTTTACTTTTCTTTTTTTTCTGTTCTTATCTTTTTTTTTTTTTTTTTTTTTCATTTGCAGAAACAGGGTCTTGCTCTGTTATCTAGTTTGGATTGCAGTGGTGCAATCATAGCTCTATGCCTGTAGTCCCTGCAGAATATTAGTCTGTTGCCTGGGCTGGTTGCAAACCCTGGCTTCAAGCAGTACTCCCTCATCACCTTCCAAAAGTCCTGGAATTGCAAGCGTGAGTAATCATACCTGACCTTCCTCTGCCCTTTATTATTTCTTTTCTTCTATTACATTTTCAGTTAATTTGTTTCTGTTTTTCTACTCTCTTGAGGTGCAAAGTTAAATTGTTTATCTGATAACTTTCTACTTTTTTGATGTTTGTGTTTATTGCCATAATTTTCCCTCTTTCAGTTTTGCCATGTTGTGTTTCCATTTTCACCTGTCTCAGTAAAATTTTTATTTACATTTTAGTTTTATTTACCCATTGGTTGTTCAGCAACATATCATTTAATTTTTATGTATTTGTATAGCTTCCAAAGTTCCTCTTGTTTTTGATTTCTACTTTGTTTCTGTTGTGGTCAGAAAAGATACTTTTACGATTTTGATTATTTTGAAAATGTTTGAGACTAGTTTTGTGGCGTAACAAAATCTGTAACTATTATAATAAAAGACAAAAAATGTGAAATACTGGAGGAATGTGCAGAAAAAATGGTATGCATATGTTGTTATTGGGAGTGTAAAGTAGTATAGCCATTGTGAACAACAGTAGGGAGATACCTCAAAAAATTAAAAATAGAACTACCATATGATCCAACAATCCCAGTAGTGAGTATATATCCAAAGGAACTGAAACCAGTATGTTGAAGAGATATCTGCAGTTCTGTGATTATTGCAACACAATTAACAGTAGCCAAGATATGGAATCAACCTAATCATCCATCAATTATTAAATGGATATAAAGAAGTTGTATATACACATGATGCAATACTATCCACTTATAAAAAACAAATTAAATTCTGTTATTTGCAACAACATGGATGAACCTAGAGAACATTATGTTCAAGAAAAAAGGATGAAGATCACATGATCTCACTCATTCTAGATCTTAAAATGTTCATCTTATAGAAGTAGAAGGTATGATAGTGGTTACCAGAGGCTGGGAACTGTAGGATGGGAGATGCAAAGAGGTTGGTCAATGAATACAAAGTTACAGTTGGCTAGGAGCAATGAATTTTGGTGTTCTATAGAATAACAAGTTCACTGTAGTTAAGAATAATGTGTTATATATTTCAAAGTAGGTAGAAGAGAGAATTTTATGTTTTTACCACAAAGAAATGACAAGTGTTCTAGGTGAGGGATATGCTAATTAACCTGATTTGATCATTCCACAATGTATGCATGTATCCCAACACCATCCTGTATTCCCAAAATATGTATAATTACGTGTCAATTAAAAAAATTTTAAAACATCATTCTAAATGATCACTTTAAGATTCAAGTTATATGATATTTTGACTCCTCCTGTTGAAAATGTTTCAGTGATGCTGTTATTTCCTTACTAAGTTCTTTTGAGGCTTGTCTTACTCATTCACTGCTAATCAACTTTTATGAAAAACCAATTTAGCTGTTGTTTCCAATATTTATATGTCTCACTTTGAAAAAGAAAGGCTAGCAAAATAATGTGTGGTGTGTAATGACGGCAAAAAAAGTGTCCCCCCCTCCCCCGACACACACAGAAGTATCCTGACTAGTTAATGTCATACCTGGACACACAAAAAATGAAGAAAGAATACAGAGGGTACCTTTAAGTAATAAGTACAACAACTTTAACCATACAGTCAATGTGTGCTATTTTCTTTATTCAAAAGAAGTGGGGTATAAATTTGCAAAGAAATTCTGAGATAATTGTATCCTATGATATCCTGGGTTGTAGTATCAATGATGTGACAATGAATACTGCACAGGCATTACAAGTATAGATTAGATAGTGATAGGGGAAAAAATTATTTTCATAAATCTAAAAGATTGATTAAGTGAAATATGATGACAATTCTCTTGTTACATATATTAATGATGAGGTCTATTGTGAGAGAATACAAACTCAGTACTAAAGCAACGAAGCATAGAATACTGTTGAAAATATTGTGTTTATTCGGAAATGTCTGATGATGTTTTAGAAATCATTTGCTGCAACTCTGGACCTAAAATTGAGCATATCACCTTGGGTGCACACACAAAAACTATGAATGCAAATCCAAGTGTCTGTAAAATACTTTTAAGTCATTCAAGTTTGTGGAAAGATGAGAATAAAGTCAAACGAGAATGCAAGTGAACTTCATTGACATTTTCCTCCATCCTCATCATTTTCATGTTTGGCCCCTGGATGTTTTTGCTTCAGCAATCCATGGAAACACACTCCTGGAAAGTACTTCATTTAACTGCAGTTGATGTGTGAGAAATGAAAGCTCTTATGAGATGTCACTAAATTCATAATTTATAATATTTGATATTATTGCTATGACAGATTTTAGGATGATGAGGGAGCAAGCAAAGTGTACAGAAAAAAGATAAAAGAGTTTAGTCTGTAAGCATATTTAATTGAGAGAATAGAAGGAACATGAAGTGGAGAGAAAAAAAGAAAAAAAGCTGGAATTTTATATAGGATTAATTATTTTGTTGTCAATGTCATCACTGGGGAGGGAAAACATTCTTCTACTCCCTTAGGTTTTGTCATTGAAGTCTGAGAATTAAGCTGACAGAAGACAGATTAACAGGAGAAGGAACAAAGTTTACTCATATATGTTTGTAGGAGCTTGCAAAGATGGTAACTGAAAGAAGTAACTAGAATTTAATTTGCATAATATCTTAAAAGGGGAAGGAGAAAGAGGAAAGGAGAAGTTATAGAACAACAAACAATTTTAGGAAAAAAATTAGGGTCTTTGGGAGAGTAGATGGAAAGTATGACTCTTGTGACCGTGTTTATTTATGCTACTTCTCATCAGAGTGCCAGCTCTCATCAGTGATGAGAGTGAACTTCCCCAGGCCGAGTACAGAAAGCCTCCATTGAAGGAAAATTTAAGAGAGTTGAATGTAATATTCTTAGATTATTATGATACATAATTGTTGTATATATTTATGGGATACATGTGATGTTCTGTTATAAGCATGCAATGTGTAATGATCAAAGTAGGGTAATTGGGTTGTCCATCACCTCAAGCATTTACCATTTCGTTGTGGTAGGAGCATTTCAATTCCTTTCTTCTAGTTATTTTTAAATATATTTTTGTCAACCATAATCACCCTGTTGTAGCAGTTGAAATTTTTTTCTGATAGTTTCTGTTTTTAGGCAGATGTTCTAGGGGTGGGGACAAGGGTCAGACAAAATCTCTTTCTGCATCTGCTCATTCTCAAATGTCTTCAGCTCAAAATAGTTTTTAGGCCACAATGGCATATTCTGGGTCTCTGTCATTTTTTCTTATTGCCAATGGTAACAACTTAAACTGTGTGAATAGAAATCGAAGGGAGAAATATATTAATCATAACTAATAATAACAAAAACAAGAATCTACAACATTCTAGCACTCTTTAGGTTCCTTCTAATAGCTATGAGCTTTTATTTTCAAACACTTACATCAAGAAAGAGTTCGAATCAATGGAAGAAAGTATGGACAATGGTATATCCTGACAAAATATACATGTACTTGAAGAAAAGCAATATTCTTTCCTTTATCGATAACTTTATACTGCCTAAATGACTTGTATTTTTCACTGAAACCATCAATAACCTTTTAAAGCATCCATGATTTTTAACAACTGGAAATAGTGCTATCATACAGAAAAAAAAAAAAAAAAAAAAACAGTATCATTGACAATGAACTTTTAAAAGGAGAATATCATCTAGTAGAATGACTTTTATTTTCCTGTCCTTGGTATGGCAGTGTGCTTATAAAATTAATCACAAAATTAGTACATCAATGTGTTGCTTATTGTGTCAGAAATTTTGTGACATATGGAAACAAAACCTGGGTGGAAATTCATTTCAGTCACCTGGTGAGAAATATATGAATTACTAGAATAATCTGTTAATTAAAAATTCTTCAATGCTCAATCTATTTAATTCTAAATTGCAGTTTCTAGATTTGAGCAACATTGTAAATGCAATGTGATTAGAAGCTCTCTTTCTTTTGTGTCTCAATTGTTTCTGAGCACAATCAATTTGACAAGTATCCCATGAGTTACCCCTAGAGCAGATGCTCTCTACATTGTCTCGATCAGCTGTCCAGAGCTCCCAGAACATGAAGATAAAACAATTTCACACTTGTCCTCAAGATTCTCAGACCCAGTATTCTATTGAATTATTTTCAAACATAAGTTATTATTTTCAGAAAGCAGATGTTCTAATAAAAAATACATAGCTATGTGAGCATTTGCCTAGGGTTCAAAGGCTGTAGAGTTGCTTTTTAAAAGTCTTTAAAAATCTGTAATAATGGTTTATGGTAACTTTTCTCTTTGTAATATACTTTTTTCCCCTAAAGACAATATCATGAAGCATACTAATCTATTGAACAAATTAAATTGCTCCAAGAAGTAAGTTTCATTTTCTACTCTGAAACAGCCCATTAAACAACCCATAATTTACTAAGGTAATGCAGGAAAATTGCTACATTTTACTCCAAATACTTTAATAATCTTGAACATGACTATTTTAATATCCTCACTTTTAGTCATACTAGTTTAGTTTTACTTTAGCAGACAAAATAATGAGAGTACAGTTAAGAAGATGTCTTGAATTTTTCTATAATCCTCAGTTTATACAGAGCAGTAAATTACGTTTTACCAAAAGCAGTAGATTAAGGATGAGGGCAATTTTTGGAGAATGTAGTCTAGATTTCAAGCTGAAGGGAATAAAATTGTGCATTCATAATGCAATAAAATCTTCAGCAACTTAGAAATGCTTTTAGTAAAAGAATACTTAAGCTATTGAAATGAAATCCGCATTAAAGACTACAATGGCTTATTGAAAGAGGAAAAATAATATCAGTTATTTGCAAGTATTTTAGAGGATATCGTCACTTATTAATAGAAAATTAAACCAATTTCTACAAGCTAGCAAAATCAAATTACCGATTCCTTTGCTCATCTTCTCATTCTACTCTTTCTAACTCAATATTTCAGATAGTTAAAAAATAGGTAAATAAATGGCAGCAATTTATAATTGAATTGCCCGTGTAAATATGTAAACGTGGTATTTGCAGTTAAAAATCCTGCTTAACTTTCAAGACCTTCTCTTTTCCTCATATGTATTCAGGACATAGCAGCTTGAAAAATCAATGATGTTCAACATATGTACACCCATATCACTAATTTAATCATGAAAAGAAAAAGAAGAAATATTTTTTGCCTTCAAAATTTACATCACTCAGATTTAAAAATTTTTTAAGAATGTCTATTTGATATTTCTATATAGCTGAACTACCTTTTCATTTAAGAATGATACCAATAATTAAATATAATTATATAAAATTTTAAAATAAACGTTACTATTTTCTTGACGGTGCTTAAGCAATATTGTAATGTACTACTTTTGTCTTAGTTTATCTTCCCTTAGCGGACACCTGGAGCCAAGGTTTCCAGGGAAAGTTGTTTATTTAGAAGATGACCATAGGAAAAGTCAGTAGAATAATAGGAAATATAAAGAGGACAGGGACAGTAAATTATCAAGCAAGTACCACACTAGGCAGCTGGAACTTTATCCCACTCAGGATCTCTGAGAGCCAGTACAGAATATTGACTTTAGATTTATTCCACCTATTGGGCTAGAAGGCTGATTGATTATTGTTTGAGTGCTCTTTGAGACAGACTGGCTATCCATCTGGCTTTGCCAGCCTGGCCCCATGCATAGAGAGACTGATCTCTTTCTACCAGAAAAACTCCTATGTCATTTTTTTTTTTTAATCTGTTGACTTAACTAGACTACAGTTCCCAGTTATTTAGTCAAATATGAATGTAAGTACTGCTGTTAAGGGATTTTCCAGATGTAATTTAACAGACTCTTAGTTGACTTTAAGTAAAGATTATCCTGGATAATCAGGCTGATCCTGACTAAATCTGCTGGAAGGCTTTACCTGTGAGCCTAAAACTTCCCTGAAAGAGAAGAAATGCTGCCCTTATGGAAGAGCTTTGACCCCACTCATGTGTTCCAGCCTGCCATGTTCTCCCTTGCTGAATTTGCCTTCCCTGTACATTTCAGACTTGCTTGGCCAACTCCTGGAATTGTGTGAGCTAAGTCAATGCTAATTATACACACACACACATACACACACACATAAGTGTATACATATATATGCTTCTATAGTTGAACTCTGACTGATGCTCCTTCTGACAAAGATGCAGTTACTGGCAATTGGAAATAGAGCTGATGTACATGGAAATGAGGTTTAAAGTGAACATATAGAGTCCTCAAACTACACAGATGCATTCATAGCCCGTATTAAGTTCTTTCTATCTGATTGATTTTTTTCAAGGTGATGGTTATTGAAATTCTGTGAAAAAATAGATGTACATTAGGAGATTTAGTAGAATAAGCTATAGAAAATGTTGCTGTTTTGGTCCTGGGGATGCAACTGACATTTACTATCTTCTGCCTTTGCCAGCACATATTCTAGATATTCCTCCTCTTAAAGTCGGATGTTAACGTCTGTTTCTTGTCATATAGTGTAACCTAGATCTTCATCCCTAATGAATCTGAGGCCTTGGTTAACGTGTCCATGTCATTCTGTGGTTGATTTGTCACTAATCATTGCTCCAGAAGTAACAGTGGTGAGGGTTGAAGTCAGATCTAGAGGAAGACAAGTAATTGCTGCAGATATTGCTTTTTTTTTTTTTTTTTGAGGCAGAGTCTCGCTTTGACGCCCAGGCTGGAGTGCAGTGGCGCGATCTCCGCTCACTGGAAGCTCTGCCTCCCAGGTTCACGCCATTCTCCTGCCTCAGCCTCCCGAGTAGCTGGGACTACAGGCTCCCGCCACCGCGCCCAGCTAATTTTTTGTATTTTTAGTAGAGACGGGGTTTCACCATGTTAGCCAGGATGGTCTCGATCTCCTGACCTCGTGATCCGCCCACCTCGGCCTCCCAAAGTGCAGGGATTACAGGCGTGAGCCACCGCGCCTGGCCCAGATATTGCTTTTTTGAAGTCTCCAATCAAAGATAATTTGATATCCTCTAGCATGAGAAAGAAAGTCACTTATGACAGCCCTGAGAGGTCATGGAAACCGAGGTGTTCAAGATTCTCAATTGTAGTCACTGAGATGTCTCTATTTCAGATACCACTCTTTCCCTATCAAGACCATTGCTTTTCTGTAGAAGATGTATTGGTCCAGAAATGCATTTTTTTTTCTATTTTTTTCCCATAATCAGATTTTAGGCATTTTTCTGTGCAGATTTCCCTCCAGCTGCAGGAGATGAGGGTCTCTTTGCTACAGAGCCTATGACCTTGAGAGCTTACAGAGCCTCTGAGCTCTGAGTTCATATTTGGTCAGTAGTTGCTGGTTTTCCTTTTTTCTTTCTTTTCAAGAACTCAATGACAGTTAACAACAAAAAGCTCTATCCTCTTTACAACTTTATTTCTCCCTGCAGACTGCCAATGTTAGAGATTCTGAGTAAAGCAATGTGTCCTCTTTTATCTACACTGTCTCAAATCATCATGCCAGAGTTTATTACCACCTCCTTGCCTTTAATAACATGGCCCTTTTAAAAATAAAATACTTGACCCAAAAGTGATCAAATTCTAGAACCCAATCCTGAGGCTTTGCTTCCCAGGATCACATATGGTACTGTCTTACTATGGTTTCACAAAAACCAGAACCTGAGACAAGAATCTAAGTGCTAGTAGTTTATTCAGGAAAATAATGATAGGAAAGTGAGGAATTAAGGTAAAAAGGGAAAAATTCAGCAAAAAGCATATTATCAAGGAAGTTATATTTGGGAGGTAAAGTAGACCATACATCTCAGATTCATTCTCCTGGAAAAGTAATGAATTGTACACCAGTTTATGTCACTCATTAGCTGTGTTGATGGAGAAAGTGATCTATTTCCTAGAATTTCTGGTTTTTCATTCACATTGTTGGTGAATTTTTCTTCTACAAGAGTAAACTCTTTACAAAGAGTCACAGGTGCTGGCTGTTGGTAGTCAGGAAGGCCTGCAAAAATCAATACAAAATAAAAACAATATGTAGTAATTAACTAGAAGATATGAATGGGACATTCATATCAATCACATTTACCTTGAAAATACTGTATACTCAAGATAATATCTGTCAACCTTTGATTCACTTAGATGAGTAAGGCATGCATATGTAATAATTATTAAGAAAGCACTGTAATAACTTTTGAGAAAGTAATTGGGAACTGATATTCATGGCAGATGACACAGCCTTTGGAATAAATGTGTAATCAGCATAGCATTACATAAATGGTAAAGGGAACTGAAGAGTTAAGAAGGTCTATATTATAGTTTCAACACAAATACCATTGTTCATATGGATAAGGAAATATTTTTAAATAATATACACAACAGTGTAAGCATATAGGAGATTCTTGTGGAAGTGGTCCAAACACCACATTATATTTTTAAAAAGTTTTTTCATGTTTCAGATATATAAAGATAGTCTTGTGTATTTCCAAAATTGTAAAATGTATAATCTATTTGGAATACATTTTTTTTCCTACAGGATGTGAAGTAGAGAGGTGTTTTCCTTATTTTTAATATAGATATCTTTCCTACGACCATACAGGATCAACCCTAGTTTATGAGGACCCTGGGCAAATAGAGTTTGCAGGAGTCCTGTCTATATAAACAATTATTTTCAAACCGAAGTATAAAATGCATGCATTCATGTGATGTAGAGTAGTTTAATGATATAGATTTGGATAGATAGAATAGAGGTAATTTAAGAATTTGTTTATTGTCCAATTAATGCATGTGAAGATTATCTGTAAAGTACAAGAATTACTGTTTACCATCCAAATACAGGAACCGTGTATTCATGTTCTTTCTCACTAAATGCGTGTATCTCCCACCATGGCCAAATAATATCACTGCAGTTATTACTCATTAATTCATGCCATGGCTCTTGTGAACCTGTTTGTATTAAACCTATAATACAGATCTTCTTGCCTTTTCAGTTCCTTCCAGGACTCACTACCAATGCTGATTACATCAATACTCACGGCGCTTAATCATCCCCCATAAACGCTGGTTTTCAATGACTCTCTCAAAAGTTGTTATTGCATAATCTTAGTAACAGTCACAGATGGATGTCTTACCAAGAATATTAAGGAACATGTGAATGAGAATTCCTATTCTTGCCATGTTAAATTTACCATTGAGATTTCATAATGATGTAAAACAAAACATCTTCCAACCATGTTATCTCTTAAATTCTTTAGGACATAATCACTTCATTTTTAGAATGCAATCTTTTTCAGTGATGACCACACCCTAGTCTTCCACACTTCATCAGGGAGGGCAGGTGGGTAGCTCTGGGCAGTGCAAAAAGAGAGGTCTCATTCAGGAAGTAATGTTTATCCCTTCTCTGCCATGGCTTAAGACTGACTAGGGAGGCTATAATATTCCCCATACATAACAAAGTCAATAAAGGATATCAAATTAAAGGGTCTGTTGGTTTTGTGGAGCAAGAGTGTTGAAAGCTCACAGGATAAATGACACCATGCTTGAAAACTACCTGACACGTGGCATGAAGCCTGCTGAATGTATGGGCTGTGAATATCACCAGTTAAACTATACAAAGAGGGTTAATGACCCCTTAAACCTCAGATATTTTAAACCAGAGGTGAAGCTGCAGTGAAAACACGTGTGAGTAGAGGCCAACCAAACACCTCATACTCATAGTTCTAACCCAAGATAAAACAGTAGGCAATTAGTAGCCCAGAGTCCTGAATGAATCTTGTGTATAACATTGAGAGTAATGCAAAACCAATATGTCAGCCCCTTCCTGGTTACTCAGTAGCACAAAATTCCACAAAAGAAATACTGTCAGTGGAATCATCCCACTCACCAGGCCACCCTATTGGATCTGACACATATCTATGGAGCACAAGAATAACTCTTAGGCATATCAATCTCCATGCTCCTAAGGATATCCAACAGGCTTCATATCCAGGGGTATAAAAAGGGAGTCAGAATGTTCCTCAGGGGGAAACTAGGGCCCAAGTAGTGAGTATTGTATACTGTTATTGGTGGAGGTGCCTTTATTTGACCAAAGCAATCTCTAAAGGGAGACGACAGCAGGGACTATTTAGGAACAGGACTCTGATTTCTTGGGAGTAATAAGTAATAAGTGCTTTATTACAGAAGGTGCTTATGGGCAGGAGATCAAAATATCCCTTACAGGAATCCTTTTAAAAAGTATTTTATAACTTAGGTATAAAATAATAAAATTGGCGTTTATATTTTGATTATATATCTGGCATATCGACTAAACTTTCTTATAAATAAGATACTTCATGAAAACTTTGATCTGTTAATTATATGAATTTTTATTTTACATTGAACGAATTTTAAAATCTTTGAAGAATATCCAACGTGGTCATAATTTATTTATTTCTATGAATTTTTAAGCTTATTCTGCTGATTCTATGTTTATGATTATGATTGTCTATAATTTATCCAATAGTATTATTACATTAGTTTCAAAATAATTTAGACTGCTTTCTATTTTTGTATTCTTTGAAAAAAATATGATGAAATATTATAGTTATCTGCCTCTGAACATTTGTTACAGCTAACAATAAAACAGTCAACTTTTTCAATAGGGATTTTTTTATGGCAAGATTTATAATAATTTTTGGGGGGGGTTCTACAAAGTGTAATTCTCTATAATTTTCTAAGAGATTTTATATTACATAAACTAATACACTTAATAGCGTAGAGTTCATGTTATTTTCTTTGTAATTTTGATGTTCTTGCTAATTTTAATTAAATAAAAATTCTGTTGTTCAACCATTATGGAAAACAGTATGGCAATTCCTCAAGGATTTAGAACTAGATGTAACATATGACCCAGCCATCCCACTACTGGGTATCTACCCAAAGGATTATAAATCATGCTGCTATAAAGACACATGCACACGTATGTTTATTGTGGCACTATTCACAATAGCAAAGACTTGGAATCAATCCAAATGTCCATCTGTGACAGACTGGATTAAGAAAATGTGGCACATATACACCATGGAATACTATGCAGCCATAAAAAAGGATGAGTTTGCGTCCTTTGTAGGGACATGGATGCAGCTGGAAACCATCATTCTTAGCAAACTATCACAAGAGCAGAAAATCAAACACTGCATGTTCTCACTCAAAGGTGGGAACTGAACAATGAGATCACTTGGACTCGGGAAGGGGAACATCACACACCGGGGCCTATCATGGGGGGGCGGGGGGGATTGCATTGGTAGTTATACCTGATATAAATGATGAGTTGATGGGTGCTGACGAGTTGATGGGTGCAGCACACCAACATGGCACAAGTATACATATGTAACAAACCTGCATGCTATGCACATGTACCCTAGAACTTAAAGTATAACAAAAATAAATAAATAAATAAATAAAAATTCTAAAGTAATTTTATTTCTTTTTCAATTATTGGATCACTGCTGAAGATTTAGCCAGTTTAAATACAACTTCTCTTATTTATAGTTAACACTGTTTGTTTTTTCAAGTTGACAGCTATGAGTGCAAAGTTACATTGAATAATTTCTTATTAGTCAAGGTGTTTATATGTTGAATATTACATCTTTATATATGCTATCAGATTAAATGTAGACTTTCATATTTCTTAAAAGGACAAAAATTGTGATTAGCATTGTCTCAACTTTAGCGGTGCTATTTCAAATATGCAAGACCAAATTATATTTAAATGATTGGATTTCTCAATTATCATATTTTTTTAAATTGTAGAAATCATTTGGTGTACAAACCATATATCAAAAGTGTTCTTACATGTATAGCAAGTTATATGTAGTCACTAGGTTGAAAATCGAAATTAACAATATATAAAGTATGAAGCACTGGCCTAAAGTCTTTCTGGTAATATCTGTGTGTTTGATGTTGCTGCTATTCTAATATCAGAAGATGAGATTCTATGCATCTGTGATACAAATTAATTATGCTTTCATTACATTCAACTTATGAAACACAAGTATGCTGATGACACTTGTTTATGGTATGAACATCAACAATGTCTTATTTCATAGTAATAATTTTAAGGAAGTATGAATATTTGACAATAAAATTATATTGCAATATATTATTTAATGTATCTTATTATAATCTAGTTCTTAGAGAATTAGTGGCCAGTGGTTTATGTTTGTAGTAGCTCCATTAAAATAAGAAAACTCTGGAGAAACCATTTCTGACCTGATAAGTAAGACTGATTTTTCTGTAACTTTTACAAATTTCTAACCATAACTGAAGCCTTTTCAAGTTAAAGATGAACAAGGCCAATGGCAGATTGAGTTTATTCTACCTGATGCAGACTGTCCTGTTTAGCACAGGTAAAGATCAGAGTCTGGAAGAAATAAAGAAATAAAAATATTCAGTAAATTTTTACAAACGCAGTTCTTAGAAATTTATTAGTAGATTTGATATGATTACTTTGAACTACCCTCTATAAATATTTTATTTATATAAAATAATTTTTGTTGTGTTGAATTTGTGGAATTTTAAAAAATGTTTTCTCTCACAAGTCATCTCTTATTTGAGCTAACTCAGGAAACAATTTGAATAGGTCAGCATAGTTCTTAATACTCTCAAGATATCAAATAACTGAGATGCTTAGGGCATGATGAGTTTCTTTAAAATTAGTATAGCATAAAATAGAATGATTTAGATTATCCAATTCTATGCTATTACTTAATACAGCTATATGAAAACGATTGTCAAAAAGCTAAATCTTCTGAAGCAGTATAACTGAGAAACAGCTGCATAAATCCATTACAATGACAGTTCTAAATTGCATAAAAATAGTGCAGAACAATTTACCCAAATATAATTTAATCATATCTCTTCCAAACAGCAAATATGCATAATTATGGATTAAAAAGAAAATGTACTAATGTAACTAAAAGAAAATGTAATATTACTGTCTCTATTTTAAAGTAAGTATCATTAGGTAATAATCTAAAAAATGAGCAGGTTAGTTTAAATATGCATAAAATGAGTATAATATATCATATTGATTATAAAATTATTTCTGATTATGAATTTTACATTATGCAGATAATATAAAGAGATTTAAAAAAAAAATCATCTAGAGTCAAAATATCAAGTTTCTAGCAAAGTACTCATAGAAAAAAAGTTTAAAGTGTTCTGAAGGAATAAAACCTAGGTTATTATAAAATAATGAAATTGTAGAAATAATGTTAAGTGTACAGTTTTATATGAATGATAAGTTTTATATTCTGACATAGCTGGTTGTAATGAGATATCTAACGCATGACTAGAAAATATACAAAGCTATCTAAAGGAAATTTAAATAAATTGAAACTTAAGTGATTGAATCATGACCAGGCAATGTCTTGCCGATATAACTGCACAATAATAGTGTAAATTACTTGAAACCATGAAAGAATTCTGAACTGTTGTGACTCACTGTATTTGGAAACAAATATAACAATGTTAATGTTCTCACTAAAGGTAATAATAGTTCCCTTAATATCTGCAAATAATATATTATGTTGTAAAAAGAAAAAAAAAGTTTTTTCTTTTGATTTAAAATGAAACTTTGAAGACATACACATAATTTTATAAAATTATTTTTTCATTTTTGTGGGTACATGGAAAGAGTATGTTAGAAGTATTAATTATCAGGTGAGATTTAGCATATTCAGGCAAGTTAATTAATAGGTAGAAATATAGCATTTGATAGAGAAAATAAGACCTAGGGTTAGATAGATCAGTAGGATGACATAGTTTACAATAATCTATTGTATATTTCAAAATTGCTAGAAGAGAAGAATTAGCGTGGTTCTAGCATAAAGGAAAGACAAAGTGATGGATATTGCTAAGTACACTGATTTCATCTTTAGATGTTACATGAATGTAGTAAATTATCACATATATCCTGAAAGTATGTGCATCTATTATGCATTAATCAAACATATTATCAAAATATTATAATAATTATTAATGAAACCTTGGTAGTATTTTCACATATAATTTTTTAAATGCAATAACAAAAGTTTAAAATTGAATTTTATTGATGTTTTGATGACAATTTTAAAAACCTAAACCTAGTAGATCTTGTAGATTAAATAACAAGTTATAATAGCATCTAGGGAACATGGGATCAAATAAAGAGATGAATAGCTTTTAAGGGACACTCAAGTCTTGTTTGTATTCTTCTACTTTCACTTCTCATTAATTGCTCCTACTATAACTCATCTTTAGTAAAGATTGAAGACATGATTTCTCTAAAGTTGAAGTGGAAAAATTCTAACCTCTATTTATACGATTAAAGCATGAGAATTGGGCTAAACTTTAAAAAGGTAGATATGTTGAATTTGCTCAAGTTATCATATATTAATAAAGTATTTTCTTTTAGCTCTTTTTCCTCTATATATACAAGATAACAAGACTTTGGCTCAAGCCCAGATATCTATTTTCCCTTCTTTGGCTTCTCTATCAACCCTGGGGCTACTAGAGTATATCTGCTACCCACATTTGGTTGAAGATTGGGGCTGACATACGAGTTATCCATTTGAAAGCATTAAAATTGCCTTTCTCAGTCTTCCTTTAGTTCTCTCTTATTTCACTGCCATTTTACTATTGATTGTGTGCTATGATCTGAATGTTAGTCTCCTAAAGTTTTTGTGTGGAAATACAATCACCAATGTCACAGTATTAGGAGGTGAGGACCTGGGGAGGTGGTCAGGTATGAGGGCCAGTCTCTTATGAGTGGGGTTTGTGCCCTTATAAAAAAGTCCCAGAGATATTCCCTTGTCTTTTCCATTAGGTGAGGACACATCTAGAAGGCCCAATTATGATCCTGAAAATGGGTCATTGCCAGACACCAAATCTGCCAGAACCTTGATCTTGAACTTCCCAGCATCCAGAATTGTGAGAAAAAAAAAAAAATTATGTTGTTTATTAGTTACCCAGTTTAGGGTATTTCGTTACAGCCCTCCAAATGGACTAAGCAGAAAATTGGTACTGAAAAATGGTTGTGTTGTTGAAACGAATACCTAAAAATACAGAAGTGGCTTCGAAACTGTGGAATGAATAGAGGCTGGAAGAGTTTTAAAGGGCATGCTAGAAAAGCTTCTAGTAAACTGACAAGGTGATTCTGGTGAGGCCTCAGAAGAGAGGAGGACTGTAGAGAGTCTCCATCTTAGAGAATACCTAAGTGGTCTTGAACAGAATATTGGTGGAAGTTTGGACTGTAAAGGTGATTCTGATGAAGTTTCAGACAGAAATGAAGACTCTTCTAGTGCTTTGATCTTAGGGTTTGCAGGCTGAAGAACTATAAGAAATAAATTTCTGTTGTTTATAAGCTACTCAGTTTATGGCATTTGGTAATAGTAGCCTTAAGAGACTACAACAGTGGGTTTTTCATTTAATTTAGTGACAAGTTTCAAGTCCCATATTTGGACTTCAAAAATTCTACAAATTGGGCATTTGTACTTTCAGGACATTTAAAATGATTCAGCCAGATACTTTAAGTGATCTTTTATTTAAACAGCCCAGAGAAGTTTATAGACTTCTGAAATTCCATTGTGAGGACATGGACAGGACAGTAATAAAGCACTATATAGCTTATTTTGACATTGTCTCCTATACATATATATTCCTTGAAGGCATTGTAGAGAGAAGGGGTGGAACACTGAAGTCATATTTGGAACACATCTTAAACTATCTCAAATATTTAGAAACAATTTTATAAATATTTTTCTAGAACGCAATAAATAACATTCTTTGGAAAATGTGATGTTTATGAGTTTTTAAAACAAGTATCTGATATTATCACTTTACTTCTCCGTTTGCCATAACATTCAAATATTAATTGATCATTTCCTATATCATAGGTATTACACTAAGACAAGTAATGTTCTTATACATCACAATTATATAGGTGAGAGAGTAAGCAATAAGTAAAATACAGTGTGATAAATGTATTGATCTGTTATTAGTACTTTCTTTACATAATGAAGACTGAAGACCCTGAAGGACCTCAAAGATCTTTCTGAATCATAGAAAAATCATATAAAATTTAGCACAATTTTAATATTATGTTAAAGGGTTTCACTGTAACAGTGTTAATGAAGAAATAAAGGGAATATAAGAAACAAAACAGGACTAAAAGTATTGAAGAAGCACCAATGAGGCTCTAACCAAGGAAAATAGCATAAAGGGAAAATAGAATTTCTTTTAATACAGTAATTGAAGTTTTAGCTGAACTTTTCAATAAATACATTAATTGAGCAAGGAATTATTTTAAATGACTAATTTCCTATTTTTCATTTACAGATATGTAAGTTTTTAATTTGAAAATAAGTGTGTTCCATTATAATTCTTAACATTATGTTACTTAAAATAAGCCAGCAATGTGCTTAACAAAATGAAATACTTGTTAGAAATTTTCATTTGAACAAAGACTTCACATTCTTTTCTTTCCTTCTTTCAAGGCAGCTACGGCAGGGACAAAAGATCTCATCTCTTGTATTTTTTTAAATTCTTTCAAGGCATGGTACATAGTGCTTACAACTCCATGTAATGTGCACAGAATCCAGAGAGCCTTCATAGTCTGTGAGCCCCAGACAGTAATGAGATAAAACACTTTATGAGACTGCTACAGTAGGAAGCTAATCAGACATGAGCACAACAGGAGAGGACCCTCCCTCGCCCCAACAGGAATGTCAGGCAACCATCAGGTGATGATCAGATGGTTATTAATCAGTTTCTCTAAAATAACTGCTCACAGCTGATGCCAGAGAAAGGCAGTCTCACAATAGTTAGAAATACTTGAAGTCCGGGCACGGTGGCTCAAGCCTGTAATCCCAGCACTTTGGGAGGCCGAGATGGGCGGATCACGAGGTCAGAAGATCGAGACTATCCTGGCTAACACGGTGAAACCCCGTCTCTACTAAAAAATACAAAAAAGTAGCCGGCGAGGTGGTGGGCGCCTGTAGTCCCAGCTACTCGGGAGGCTGAGGCAGGAGAATGGCGTAAACCCAGGAGGCGGAGCTTGCAGTGAGCTGAGATTGCGCCACTGCACTCCAGCCTGGGCGACAGAGCGAGACTCCGCCAAAAAAAAAAAAAAAAAAAAAAAAAAGGAAATACTTGAAACTGGTGATCAGCAACTTCCCAATAAGATCTCTGGAATTAGGCAAATGGGCTCAAGCATACACCATAGGAGGCAAAATCGCAGAGTCTAACTGGTATATGAACACTTGACTGGTAAGGGAAGAATGCCTCAGGTGAGCATGTGTACAACTTCAGCAGATACACTGCACACACGGCCCCTCCCAAGTGCTGGCAGGACACTACACATGTGAAATGCCAATATATAAAACCCTAAGTCAGAGGTCAAACCATGCACTTGATGGTATTCTGAGTGTCTTTACTTCCTTTTGTTTCTGCTCTAAAGTTTTTTAAATAAACTTTCACTCCTGCTATAAAACTTGCCTCAGTCTCTCACGCAGCCTTATGCCACTCAGTTGAATTCTTTCTTCTGAGGAGGCAGGAACTGATGTTGGTGCAGACTGACACAGATTTGCTACAGCTAACATATTCTGGTGCTGTGTCACTTGAATATATTCCCTGGTATGCCTCACCTTCCTCCGCTAGAGGCATTCAACCCCTGTAAGTGGTTGTCTTCTCCCCTTTTGTTTTTCTGCTTACTAACCAACCTTCAGAACTATTCCTCTTAGCCATAGTAGCTCTGTTTCCCTTGGCTGAACTCTCAGTTCAGACTGATGGGTGGTTCACAGGGCTGGGAAACCCTCTGGAGTCTGCGCTAGGTAGACTGAGAGAGTAATGGCCCTCCTGAACCCTGGCTTTGCCAGCTCTTTATGACTTGCCATACACTTTTCATTGTGATAATTCACCAGGCGGAACTTTTCCAGTGGCTTTTGAAGCAGCTTTTTCACTTGAGTAGGGTCTCATTTAGTGGCCTTTGAAAGGCCCCACCTACTTGCTTTCCTGGAGTTAGCACCCCTTTGGGGAGAGGGGAAATTCATTCTTTGCCATTTGCAAGCCCTTATCCCAGGCCCCAAGTATTCTAGAGGTTTCTCCTTTATGTCAAGGAGAAATAAAGAAATCTAAGAGGGGCGGAGCAAGATGGCCGAATAGGAACAGCTTCAGTCTCCATCTCCCAGCGCGAGCGACACAGAAGACCAGCGATTTCTGCAATTTCAACTGAGGTACTGGGGTCATCTCACTCGGGAGTGCCGGACAATCGGTGCTGGCCAGCTGCTGCAGCCCGACCAGCGAGAGCTGAAGCAGGGCGAGGCATCGCCTCACCTGGGAAGCGCGAGGGGGAAGGGAGTCCCTTTTCCTAGCCAGGGGATCTGAGACACACAACTCCTGGAAAATCAGGTAACTCCCACCCCAATACTGCGCTGTAACACCGGCACACCGGAGATTGTATCCCACACCTGGCCGGGAGGGTCCCACGCCCACGGAGCCTCTCTCCTTGCTAACACAGCAGTCTGCGGCAATCTAACCTCAAGGCAGCAGCGAGGCTGGGGGAGGGGCGCCCGCCATCGCTGAGGCTTAAGTAGGTAACTAAAGCTGCTGGGAAGCTGGAACTGGGTGGAGCTCACAGCAGGTCAAGGAAACCTGTCTGTCTCTGTAGACTGCGCCTCTGGGGACAGGGCTCAGCTAAAGGAGTAGAAGCCTGTGAAACGCGAACGACTCCGTCTGACAGCTTTGAAGAGAGCAGGGGATCTCCCAACATGGAGGTTGAGATCTGAGAAGGGGCAGTCTGCCTGCTCAAGTGGGTCACTGACCCCTGAGTAGCCTAACTGGGAGACATCCCCCACTAGGGGCAGTCTGACACCCCACACCTCACAGGGTGGAGTACACCCCTGAGAGGAAGCTTCCAAAGCAAGAATCAGACAGGTGCACTCGCTGTTCAGCAATATTCTATCTTCTGCAACCTCTGCTGCTGATACCCAGGCAAACAGGGTCTGGAGTGGACCTCAAGCAATCTCCAACAGACCTATAGCTGAGGGTCCTGACTGTCAGAAGGAAAACTATCAAACAGGAAGGACAGCTATATCAAAACCCCATCAGTACGTCACCATCATCAAAGACCAGTGACAGATAAAACCACAAAGATGGGGAAAAAGCAGGGCAGAAAAGCTGGAAATTCAAAAAATAAGAGCGCATCTCCTCCTGCAAAGGAGCACAGCCCATCGCCAGCAACGGATCAAAGCTGGTCAGAGAATGATTTTGATGAGATGAGAGAAGAAGGCTTCAGTCCATCAAACCTCTCAGAGCTAAAGGAGGAATTACGTACCCAGCGCAAAGAAACTAAAAATCTTGAAAAAAGAGTGGAAGAATTGACAGCTAGACTAATTAATGCAGAGAAGGTCATAAACGAAATGACAGAGATGAAAACCATGACACGAGAAATACGTGACAAATGCACAAGCTTCAGTAACCGACTCGATCAACTGGAAGAAAGAGTATCAGCGATGGAGGATCAAATGAATGAAATGAAGCGAGAAGAGAAACCAAAAGAAAAAAGAAGAAAAAGAAATGAACAAAGCCTGCAAGAAGTATGGGATTATGTAAAAAGACCAAATCTACATTTGATTGGGGTGCCTGAAAGTGAGGGGGAAAATGGAACCAAATTGGAAAACACTCTACAGGATATCATCCAGGAGAACTTCCCCAACCTAGCAGGGCAGGCCAACATTCAAATTCAGGAAATACAGAGAACGCCACAAAGATACTCCTCCAGAAGAGCAACTCCAAGACACATAATTGCCAGATTCACCAAAGTTGAAATGAAGGAAAAAATCTTAAGGGCAGCCAGAGAGAAAGGTCGGGTTACCCACAAAGGGAAGCCCATCAGACTGACATCAGATCTCTCGGCAGAAACTCTACAAGCCAGAAGAGAGTGGGGGCCAATATTCAACGTTCTTAAAGAAAAGAATTTTAAACCCAGAATTTCATATCCAGCCAAACTAAGTTTCATCAGTGAAGGAGAAATAAAATTCTTTACAGATAAGCAAATGCTTAGAGATTTTGTCACCACCAGGCCTG
Organism: Piliocolobus tephrosceles; assembly: GCF_002776525.5. Taxonomy (NCBI): domain Eukaryota; kingdom Metazoa; phylum Chordata; class Mammalia; order Primates; family Cercopithecidae; genus Piliocolobus; species Piliocolobus tephrosceles. The sequence continues at coordinate 70,968,767 of NC_045444.1, read as the reverse complement.
CCTTACAAGAGACCCTGAAGGAAGCCCTAAACATGGAAAGGAACAACCGGTACCAGCCACTGCAAAAACATGCCAAAATGTAAAGATCATCGAGCCTAGGAAGAAACTGCATCAACTAATGAGCAAAATAACCAGTTAATATCATAATGGCAGGATCAAGATCACACATAACAATATTAACCTTAAATGTAAATGGACTAAATGCTCCAATTAAAAGACACAGACTGGCAAACTGGATAAAGAGTCAAGACCCATCAGTCTGCTGTCTTCAGGAGACCCATCCCACATGCAGAGACATACATAGGCTCAAAATAAAAGGATGGAGGAAGATCTACCAAGCAAATGGAGAACAAAAAAAAAGCAGGGGTTGCAATCCTAGTCTCTGATAAAACAGACTTTAAACCATCAAAGATCAAAAGAGACAAAGAAGGCCATTACATAATGGTAAAGGGATCAATCCAACAGGAAGAGCTAACTATCCTAAATATATATGCACCCAATACAGGAGCACCCAGATTCATAAAGCAAGTCCTTAGAGACTTACAAAGAGACTTAGACTCCCATACAATAATAATGGGAGACTTCAACACTCCACTGTCAACATTAGACAGATCAACGAGACAGAAAGTTAACAAGGATATCCAGGAATTGAACTCATCTCTGCACCAAGCGGACCTAATAGACATCTATAGAACTCTCCACCCCAAGTCAACAGAATATACATTCTTCTCAGCACCACATCACACTTATTCCAAAATTGACCACATAATTGGAAGTAAAGCACTCCTCAGCAAATGTACAAGAACAGAAATTATAACAAACTGTCTCTCTGACCACAGTGCAATCAAACTAGAACTCAGGACTAAGAAATTCAATCAAAACCGCTCAACTACATGGAAACTGAACAACCTGCTCCTGAATGACTACTGGGTACATAACGAAATGAAAGCAGAAATAAAGATGTTCTTTGAATCCAATGAGAACAAAGATACAACATACCAGAATCTCTGGGACACATTTAAAGCAATATGTAGAGGGAAATTTATAGCACTAAGTGCCCACAAGAGAAAGCAGGAAAGATCTAAAATTGACACTCTAACATCACAATTAAAAGAACTAGAGAGGCAAGAGCAAACACATTCAAAAGCTAGCAGAAGGCAAGAAATAACTAAGATCAGAGCAGAACTGAAAGAGATAGAGACACAAAAAACCCTCCAAAAAATCAATGAATCCAGGAGTTGGTTTTTTGAAAAGATCAACAAAATTGACAGACCGCTAGCAAGACTAATAAAGAAGAAAAGAGAGAGGAATCAAATAGACGCAATAAAAAATGATAAAGGGGATATCACCACCGACCCCACAGAAATACAAACTACCATCAGAGAATACTATAAACACCTCTATGCAAATCAACTAGAAAATCTAGAAGAAATGGATAATTTCCTGGACGCGTACACTCTTCCAAGACTAAACCAGGAAGAAGTTGAATCCCTGAATAGACCAATAGCAGCCTCTGAAATTGAGGCAACAATTAATCGCCTGCCCACCAAAAAAAGCCCAGGACCAGATGGATTCACAGCTGAATTCTACCAGAGGTACAAGGAGGAGCTGGTACCATTCCTTCTGAAACTATTCCAATCAATAGAAAAAGAGGGAATCCTCCCTAACTCATTTTATGAGGCCAGCATCATCCTGATACCAAAGCCTGGCAGAGACACAACAAAAAAAGAGAATTTTAGACCAATCTCCCTGATGAACATCGATGCAAAAATCCTCAATAAAATACTGGCAAACCGGATTCAGCAGCACATCAAAAAGCTTATCCACCATGATCAAGTGGGCTTCATCCCTGGGATGCAAGGCTGGTTCAACATTCGCAAATCAATCAACGTAATCCAGCATATCAACAGAACCAAAGACAAGAACCACATGATTATCTCAATAGATGCAGAAAAGGCTTTTGACAAAATTCAACAGCCCTTCATGCTAAAAACGCTCAACAAATTCGGTATTGATGGAACGTACCTCAAAATAATAAGAGCTATTTATGACACACCCACAGCTAATATCATACTGAATGGGCAAAAACTGGAAAAGTTCCCTTTGAAAACTGGCACAAGACAGGGATGCCCTCTCTCACCACTCCTATTCAACATAGTGTTGGAAGTTCTGGCTAGGGCAATCAGGCAAGAGAAAGAAATCAAGGGTATTCAGTTAGGAAAAGAGGAAGTCAAATTGTCCCTGTTTGCAGATGACATGATTGTGTATTTAGAAAACCCCATCGTCTCAGCCCAAAATCTTCTTAAGCTGATAAGCAACTTCAGCAAAGTCTCAGGATACAAAATTAATGTGCAAAAATCACAAGCATTCTTATACACCAGTAACAGACAAGCAGAGAGCCAAATCAGGAATGAACTTCCATTCACAATTGCTTCAAAGAGAATAAAATACCTAGGAATCCAACTTACAAGGGATGTAAAGGACCTCTTCAAGGAGAACTACAAACCACTGCTCAGTGAAATCAAAGAGGACACAAACAAATGGAAGAACATACCATGCTCATGGATAGG
>NC_045444.1:70941672-70966187 GCF_002776525.5 Piliocolobus tephrosceles | reverse complement strand
ACTTCAAACTATACTACAAGGCTACAGTAACCAAAACAGCATGGTACTGGTACCAAAACAGAGATATAGACCAATGGAACAGAACGGAGCCTTCAGAAATAATGCCACACATCTACAACCATCTGATCTTTGACAAACCTGAGAAAAACAAGAAATGGGGAAAGGATTCCCTATTTAATAAATGGTGCTGGGAAAATTGGCTAGCCATAAGTAGAAAGCTGAAACTGGATCCTTTCCTTACTCCTTATACGAAGTTTAATTCAAGATGGATTAGAGACTTAAATGTTAGACCTAATACCATAAAAACCCTAGAAGAAAATCTAGGTAGTACCATTCAGGACATAGGCACAGGCAAGGACTTCATGTCTAAAACACCAAAAGCAACGGCAGCAAAAGCCAAAATTGACAAATGGGATCTCATTAAACTAAAGAGCTTCTGCACAGCAAAAGAAACTACCATCAGAGTGAACAGGCAACCTACAGAATGGGAGAAAATTTTTACAATCTACTCATCTGACAAAGGGCTCATTTCCAGAATCTACAAAGAACTCAAACAAATATACAAGAAAAAAACAAACAACCCCATCCAAAAGTGGGGAAAGGATATGAACAGACATTTCTCAAAAGAAGACGTTCATACAGCCAACAGACACATGAAAAAATGCTCATCATCACTGGCCATCAGAGAAATGCAAATCAAAACCACAATGAGATACCATCTCACACCAGTTAGAATGGCAATCATTAAAAAATCAGGAAACAATAGGTGTTGGAGAGGATGTGGAGAAATAGGAACACTTTTACACTGTTGGTGGGATTGTAAACTAGTTCAACCATTATGGAAAACAGTATGGCAATTCCTCAAAGATCTAGAACTAGATGTACCATATGACCCAGCCATCCCACTACTGGGTATATACCCAAAGGATTATAAATTATTCTACTACAAAGACACATGCACACGTATGTTTATTGCAACACTATTCACAATAGCAAAGACTTGGAATCAACCCAAATGTCCATCAGTGACAGACTGGATTAAGAAAATGTGGCACATATACACCATGGAATACTATGCAGCCATAAAAAAGGATGAGTTTGCGTCCTTTGTAGAGACATGGATGCAGCTGGAAACCATCATTCTTAGCAAATTATCACAAGAAGAGAAAACCAAACACCGCATGTTCTCACTCATAGGTGGGAACTGAACAATGAGCTCACTTGGACTCGGGAAGGGGAACATCACACACTGGGGCCTATCATGGGGAGGGGGGAGGGGGGAGGGATTGCATTGGGGAGTTATACCTGATATAAATGATGAATTGATGGGTGCTGACGAGTTGATGGGTGCAGCACACCAACATGGCACATGTATACATATGTAACCTGCACGTTATGCACATGTACCCTAGAACTTAAAGTATAATAAAAAATAAAAAATAAAAAAAAAAAAAAAAAAGAAATCTAAGAGCTGCTGTTTGTGCAAGCATATGAAGACTTTCTATAAGTATTCCTCTATCCTTCTCACACTTCCTCCTGTAGTCTGCATTTCTCTAATCACTTTCACACCCTTCTCAATATGCATCAAGACCTTCAAGGTCATATTCAAAGGGAGAGAAGTCCGGGTCCCTTGTGGCAGTTAGCTGAAAAATGGGATTCTGGTCTACATAAAGAACATGGAAAATGGGACTCTGAGGAAAGAGAGAATCATTTTGTTACTAAAATGCTCCTAGCAAGAGTTACTATAAGGTCATGCAGAAAAAAATATAGGCTAACCCAAGGCCACCGGCATGAGAGACCATAGGACAAAAGTATGGTCCCAGGCTAAAAGATTACCATAAGAACAGAGATAAAGGCAAGGTTAGGGATACATGACAAAACCCATTTATTCTGGAACCCCAAGGATGAATAGGGGGCCCCCTGTTCACTCCAATATCTCCTTTGTTCTCAGGTGAGTAATTGTGACAGGGTGGGACCAAGGTGAAGGGAGCACAGTAAGATCAATTCATTCTAGAACCCTAAGGACAAATGGAGGATGTCCTGTTCAGGATAATAGGAAAGTAAGAAGGGATACCTTCTTTTTCCTTTTTGCTTTTTTTTTTTTTCTCCTCTGTTCTCTCTTTGCAGATGGATAATCACATCTCCACACCACAGGACATGCCCCTTGAATGCATGTCCAGAGTGGGAAAAAGTTTGACCCCCAAACCCAAAAAAGAAAAAGGCAATTATTTTTCTGTAACATAACCTGGATTGAATACAAGCTCTGGGACCAGGAATCTTGGCTCAAAATTGGAAACCTAAATTTCATTATGATCTATCAACTAGATTTGTTTTACCACCAGCAGGCAATGTCAGCAGAAATTTCCTATGTACAGCTCTCCATGGGCCTAAGAAACAACCCTGACCTTTGTCAGGCTTGTGAAATTAAACCAGCAATGATAGCAGCCATAGTCAGGCATTCACTGTTAGTTGATTGGGGAGATCCCCCTTCCTTATTGGGTTTACCCATGGCTCAAGCCTTGGAAGAACCAAGGGTGGAGCTTCACTCAAACCTCACTGCCCCTTCTGTTTTATTATATCCAAGTGTCCCAGCCCTGGAGCCTTCTTTTCCCCAGCCAGGGCCACCCTCTGGACACCACCCTCTTAAGTTATGTCCCGTTCAAGAGGTTAGCAGCCCCACTGAACACACTGGAGTCTAGACTCCATTCACTATGCAAGACATGAGCCACATAAAATTGGAACTAGGAAAGTTTATAAAGGGTCATGACAAATATATCAAAGGGTTTCATAAACTGGGCTTAACGTTTGAACTCATGTGGAGAGATTTATCAGTCATATTAGGGCAAATCTTTCTAAGGGAGAATGTGACACCGTTATGGAGGCAGCCAAATAATTTGCAAATTCAATATATATTCCTGATTCTGGTGGCTACCCTGTAGGAGCCACTACATTGACCCCAGTTTTGATTATAATACCCAGCTGGGTATATAAGCAAGGAACCACATTTCCTCTGTCTCACAGAGGGAATGAAAGCTACCAGAACAAAGCCTGTGAACTTTAATAAATTATCCTTAAAAGATCAAGGCCCTCTTGAAAACCCCACTGCTTTTTTAGAGAGGCTAGAAGAGGTCCTAGTGAAACATACTAACCTGGACCTAGGGACACTAGAATGGCAACTGGTCCTAAAAAAACTGTTTCCTAATTCAGGTAGCCCCAGATATTTGGAGGAAACTTCAAAAGCTAGCACTAGGTCCCAGGACACCTATGCCTGACAATTTCAAAATAGTTTTCTTGGTCTTTTACAACCAGGATCAGGAAGAAGAAGAAAGGGTTCAGGAAAAGGAGAGGCAAAAGGAAAAGTAGCAGTTCCAAATATTGGCTGCATAAAATATCTTTTATATTTATGCCCTCCAGGTTACCCTCAGAATATTTTCCCAGGTAGTTTCCATCAGGGTGGAAAGTCAGGGCACTGGAAGGCCAACCGCTCCATCGTGATATGTGAGAAAAAGCCCTGCATGGCTTGCTCCTTATGCCATATGCTCCACCACTGGAAACAGGACTGCCCTGAAGGTGGAAGGGTTCCTTGGACAGAATCCCAACCCTTAAGGAGAATGTTACTTATAGTCAAACTGACTAAGATTGAATAGATTTGTCTGTAAGGTTTTATTAAGAATTGGGTAAGACATAAATAGTACAGTAATACAAAGGTAAAATTTGGCTTTCTTTAGACTGTACTTGTATAAATATGTTATTGGTATGTGTTTCAAAATTATGAGAAACTCATAATTTTAATATGACTTAGTGTATGTTATCAGTAAAAAATTGTAATTGTTAAGTGAAATTGTCATATGTCACAGAAGTATCCCACATTCCTAGTCTATTGTGGCTTTAATAGCAGCTGTCCTAAGACTTTGACATCCACAGACAATTGTTGTTGTTTTTTTATCCTCTTTGGAAGGTGGTTTTACAATCAGCTATAGGAATCTGACAGGTGCTCTTGAATGGAAGTTTCTGATAACACTGATGATTGTGACATTAAAACGGAGGAATTACATGCAGGACTCTCATGGAGAGCTGAAATGTTCATGAATATCAAGTAGAACAGGAGTTAACTACATGTACTAAATTAATAAAAGACTAAAATATTTTTTGACCATAAAGAGTCATTTTATGACTCTTTGCTTAATACATTGCTGGCCTTTTGCTTCTCAGGGTCAAGAATAGTTTTAAGCTCTTTACAACTTTTAACAATTGAATATACCTGTGGACAAATTTCGGACCATATTGCTTTCTCTCTATCTGATTTCTCCACAATGTGGAAACTATTTTTAAGTATTCTTAATTTATGGCAATATAACAATGTACATAAGTGCAATGAGAATCTTTTTCCTTTTGCGACAGGACACAATTCAAGAGACTGGCTTTTTTGCCAAGGCTTTGACTGAAATGGTATGTTTTTCATTAGGGAATCAAAATTAATTTGTAGAACCAATAAAAGCTCCTTGGGAAAACTGGCCTCATACCTTGTCTACACAGTCTCTGCACAGGGTTGCTGACCTGTTGTAAGTAAAGACTGTCACTTTCTGACAGGCCCAGAAGCCCCAAGTTATCATGGGACCTCAAGAGGAGATGAATTTACTTAACTCATACAGGTATTTAATGGCATAAACCCATGGCTGGGCTTAAGACTTTAAAAAGTCTTAACTGAGATTCCTTATGGAACAAAGTTCTATTGAGGACAATTTTTTTAAAGGCCTATATGGCAAATAATTATTCTTACTGTGATTTATGCAAATACTCAAGTAAAGTATAATAAGACTAAAGTTTATTTTGCAAACAAATCAGTCTTATCATGATTTTTGTTTGTTTGTTTTGAAACTGCATCTCACACTGTCACCCAGGCTGGAGTGCATTGGCAGGATCTCAGCTCACTGCAACTTTTGTCTCCTGGGATCAAGCAATTCTCAAGCCTTAGCCTCCCAAATAACTGGGATTACAAGTGCACACTACCATGCCTGGCTAATTTTTGTATTTTCAGTAGAGACAGGGTTTCATCATGTTGACCAGGCTGGTCTCAAACTCCTGACCTCAAGCAATCCACCCCCCCTCAGCTTCCCAAAGTACTAGGATTACAGGCACGAGCCACCACACCCGGTTTCATGATTTATTTTTGATGAAATTGAGGACTGGAGACAGAACAATTATGTTTCAAGAACTACAGTCCACCTGTTAATATATTTTAGTTTCACTAGTTGTTTTTCGCATTTTTCTCTGCAACTTAAACTAACAGAACTTATTCCTGTGAACCAACCAGTGAACTCTGGCTGCAGCTCAGAAGAAACAAGAATGATGAGTAATGTAAAAATCTAAATAAATATTTTTAAAATGGTCACATGTTGGATTCAGCTAGCAACTCTATGCATTTAACTCTTAGCAGGCATGACTGTAGCCACCAGAAACCTGGGCATGTTGGAAGTCTCAGAATTTTTTGAAACTGTCCTCATCCCCTCATTTCCTTTTTTGATATTATTTTACATCTGATAACCTAAGTTGTCTCACCCTCAGTTCATCAAGCTCCAGATGATCCTCAGTGAGGGATACCATTCTCTCAATATTCAAGTGTCACCCTTTTACAGAAGACTGCTAGACTGTCCACCAGTGAGACACAACAGAGATGAAATCCTTTCCTGTCTTCCTTGGGCTTGTCTGGACACTACTTTCACGAACCCACAGAGCCACTTTGCCCTGACAGCTAGCAAGGGGGCAAGACCCATAGAACAAACACCACTGCCCCTCTGTTAGCAGGAAGCAGTTACAGAAGACTAATGTTTGTCCATTTTTCCAAAAGAATTGGGGTCTTGGACTCTTGAGGGGGGAAATGTTACAGTAGCTTGTAGGACATGAACAGGGCAGGAGAGGAACTCCCTACCATCAGGAATGTTGAGCAACCATTAGGTTCTGGTCAGGCAGTCATTAAAATGTCTTTCTAGAATAATAATTGGTCACTGTCAGTGTCAGGGAAAGGCAGTCTTCCAATAGATAGAAACACCTGAGACTGGTGATCAGCAGTTTCCAGATAAGATCTCAGGAGTTAGGTGAGAGGGTCAAGTATGTGCACTAAGAGGCAAAATGACAGTCTAACTGGAATATGAGCATTCGACTGGTAAGAGAAGAATGCCTCACGTGAGCATGCATACAACTTTAGTAACAACCCTATACATGAGGCTCCTCCCAAGCACACGTGCATGCAGAATGTCAATGTATAAAACCCCAAGTCAAAGGTCAAACCATGCACTGGAGCTCTCAAATTGACCACCTGATCCTCTTCCAAGTGTACTTTACTTCGTTTCATTCCAATTCTAAAGCTTTTTAATACACTTTCACTCCTGCTGTAAAACTTGTCTCAGTCTCTCATGCTGCCATACGCTCCTCAGTCAAATTCTTTCTTCTGAGTAGGCAAGAATTGAAGTCACTCTTCTCTCTAAGTCATCTCCTTTTCATATTTGTATTTTTGTTAACTGTTTTTGTGTTTCACTCATTTAACTGTAAAACATGTAAGGGTGATAATACTGCCGGACAATAAGTGCACATAAAATGATTTTCTCAAATGATTTTATAAGTAAGCAATGTTAACTGTTTACTTACTAAGTGGTCAAAGATTTATGATGTCATTTGCATCTTGTTTTCAGTAGGTTTTTCCATTACTTACTTCGCAAAAAGAGTTTCCCAATTTACCCAGTTACTTAAGCAATTAAAATCTACATGTGTACTCCTTACTATAGGCCAACCACTTATTCCATTTATTAAACACTAACTGTGTTCTTTTTCCATTTTGATATATTTTTATTAGGTTCTATACAGGACATATCAAGTTATCTGTGGCTTTTAGTGAAGATAAAAATTATTTTTCATTAGCCTTTGAGGAAGCTGTCTAAACAGTGCAACCTTAATTGTCTCATATTTTATGTATCTTGAATATCTTAGAAAGAAATAAAGATACATATGTAATAGGAAAGATGAACTAAAATAAATAAATATTATTGAAAGTGGATTATGATAGTAGATCTTGAGTTAAATTGAAATTTAGTGGACTCTAATTAAAATGGATATTGAATTTTGCAAAAACATAAAACAAAGTTTATATGTTGACAACAGAAGAGGCTTTTCATGTGTGACGGCAAGAGGCGTGGGAAATACCTAGACTTTCCACTTAATTTTTCTTTGAACCTAAAAGTGCTCTAAAGTAACTTTTAAAAAAATAATAACTGGTTTAGACTCTTCAAAATTTTCAAGTAATGTCACGTAAGATAACTAAGATGTCTCCTTCATCCTCAGAGAGATGTTTTTACCTTGTTTTAGTGGGATAGTGGAGGAAAAGAGTGGCTCCTACCCAAGCCTTCAAAATACTGTGTTTCAAAACTGCACATTACAGCACAATGTGATTGGTACCCGAGAAGTGGTTTCTAAGTGTAGTCTGGGCCCAGTATCAGTGGAGACATTAGTTGGAGAATCATATTTTTTAAAAAAGCTATGGGAATTCTTAGTATGCTTATGCTTCTCAATCGTGCACTGAGGTTCAATGTCAATCCTACTGCCTTAGGACTCCAGGACGGTGGGGGTTTCAATGGCTACCAGTTCAGAAGCTATGAGCCCCGAGCATCAACTACTGACTATTACCTAAGCTGTTTTTAAAAATCTTTGTTGAGTTATAATTGAAGCTGCTTTATTTTAAGCAACTCACCAAAGTCTTTTTTCTTCTGTGCGTTTTAGTCTTATTTTATCTTGGTGTATTTCCATCATCTAGGGCACAAAGAAAAAGAATGCCCATCTAGCAGAAGTTAGAATACAGGAGTCCCACCTAATTTATGGTTTTAGTTACTCATGCTATGTAAATATTAAATGGAAATTTCCAGAAATAAAAAATTCAAAGGTTTTTCTTTCTACTTTTTAAAAAATTTTCTTAATCTAAATGCTCAACAGTACAATGCATAAGTTAAAAAAATAAAAATAATCTAAGAAAGAAAATAATAAAAATAAAACATTGATAAATGAAACCCTGAACCTCCCAAAAATCCCAGTAGTCGTATGAAACTGGGAGAAGAAACTGCCTTTGCAAAAATATCAGTGAGAAAATTATGGCAGTGGTGGGGATTTCATTTAGCTTATCCCTCTCTTGCCTTTAGTCTTCAAGCAGCCTAAATTATTCCTGGGCCAAGCTAGCTTTGGGAAAAATTTAAGTTCTAGTTTACATCAGGGGTCCCAACCCCTGGGCCATGGACTGGCACTTGTCTGTGGCCAATTAGGAATGCGGCTGCACAGCAGGAGGTGAGCAGTGGGCCAGTGGGCGAGCTAGCAAAGCTTCATCTGTGTTTACAGCTATTCCCCATCTCTGGCATTACTGCCCAAACTCCGCCTCCTGTTAGATCAGCAGTGGCATTAGATTCTCATGGGAGTATGAACCCTATTGTGAACGGCACATGCAAGAGACCTAGGCTGCATGTTCCTTATGGGAATCTAAGGCCTGAAGATTTGACACTGTCTCTCATCACCCCCATATGGGACCATCTGGTTGCAGGAATACAAGCTCAGGGCTCTCACTGATTTTACATTGTGGTGAGTTGCATAATTATTTCATTATACCTTACAATGTAATAATAATAGAAATAAAGTGTACAATAAATGTAACATGCTTGAAACATTTCAAAACCATCCCCCATCTTGTCCACAGAAAAATTGTCTTCCATGAAACCAGTTCCTGGCGCCAAAAAGGTTAGGGATCACATCACTGGTTTAAGTGATAATAGCCCTTCCCCAAAACTTAACCTCCTTCGTAAAGCTAATGAGAGACAACCAGGCTAGGAAGGGAAGGGAGCCTGAATTCTGACAAAAGGTAGAGACAAATGATTGCCAGTCTTTGTTCTGGAGGTCAAAAGATATGCAACTTCCCCATTTACTCCTGCAAATAACATCACTATTGTACAACCCAAGACTGGCTTTTTGAAATATCTTTTCAGGTTTTTTGCATGTCTGACACCCATGACTCTACCTGGACCCACCAACTTCTCCTCTGACCCCCACTCTGAAGCAACTCAGTGAAAAAGGACAGCTTCAATTTCCTATGATTTCATCCCCAAACCAACTAATCAACACCAAGTAGCCACAGCCTCGCTACCCCCACTGCTTCCTGCAAACTACTTTTGAAAAACCCCTAACCTATGAGCCTTCAATACTAATTTGAGTAATAATTCTGTCTCCTGCATGTGTCGCTAGCCTCACATCAAACTTTCTCTACTGCAGTGCTGTGGTCTTTGTGCAGTGGGCAGGAAAAACCTGTTGAGTAGTTACAATATGCGTAACTCCTTTGCTGTTTTCAGCATGTCCCTAATAAAAGGAGGTATTCTCCAACTCCTGTATTTAAACTTGCACTCTTCTCTCGAACTGCTTGTACCTATCATTTCTTGATTATCAGATAGTTAAAAAATTACCTGAAAATATTATTTGAAACATTTCCAATAAGTTTCCAGTCACGGTGACTTTGAGATCTATTGACTATCAAGCCATAAACGAGTCAAATTTACCTAGATGAATCTATGGTCTCTCATAGTCATAAGTCTAATTCATAACAGTTATTATTGTTAGAAAAGGAATGAAAAAATAGTGTTTCTCAGAGTATGGACTAGTTTTCCAAGAGCTTAAAAGTGCCTTTCATATACTAGAAATCAAATTGTACAAAGTAGTGTATACCATTATTTTTGTTATCTGTAACTGATATTTTCTGTAAAACTGTAAATTTTCTCAGTTTTTGAAGTTCAACTGAAAGCCTAGTGGCTGGAGAGGGTAGGCAAGAGAGTAGGAGTAGACAGAGAAGAACTTTAATCTTGCCAACAACCTATCATAATCTTTTATAATGTTATACAATGTCTTGAATTATATTTTCCCTTCACCGCTGTCCCTATCCCACCAGTGTCTAGGTAGAGCAAAAATTTCAAATGTATTCATAATAAATAAGATAGGGGTGTCTCAAATTTGTATGTGTGTGGATGTACATTTTCTTTAGTTCTCTCAGTCCTTAACAAACTACATTGCTCAATTTTATGCCTGGTACAATTTAAGACCATAGTCTTTCCATGATGTTTTCAGAGATCTTGGTCATTTGCCCAAGTTAATTAAACATTTTGCAATTCTTGATGTCTCTTCGATCTTTTAGAAGTCTAAAAATGACACATATTCAATCCCAAATTTAAACTGGAACAAATCCCTCCCTGGTTTTGCTTTTCTTTCTCCCTCTCCCCTTTTATTTCCTCCATAAGATTCACATCCTCCAGGTTCAATGCCAGGATAAAAGGGGCGTAAAAAAAAAGAGGAAATCGATTTTTAATTCTTTTTTCTCTTCTGCTTCAAAAGATCTACTTCTCCTTTCTATCCAGCGATAACATTACTACTTTTTAGTTAAATAACCAACTAGGGTACAGTCATTTATTTCTGGTGGCATGAAGCCCCATGACTCATTCCAAATAATAGGGTGAAGGGGAACAAAATTCATGGTGAAGGTGAGTGAAAAACACAATGTTGAAGTTTATAAAAACATAATATTTGATATGATTCAACACTGTGTCCCCACTCAAATCTTATCTTGAATTGTAATCTGAATTTTTTCAGAAACCTCATGGGTTTTGATGAGATCATGAGGATGTTTCTCCCATGCTGTTCGCATGATAGTGAGGGAGGTCTCATGACTCAAAACCATACAACTACATGAAAACTGAACAACCTGCTCCTGAATAACTACTATGTAAATAATGAAATTAAGGCAGAAATAAATAAGTTATTTGAAACCAATGAGAACAAAGATACAACATACCAGAATCTCTGGGACACAGCTAACACAGTGTTTAGAGGGAAATTTATAGCACTAAATACCCAGAGGAGAAAGCAGGAAAGATCTAAAATCAACACCCTAACATCACAATTAAAATAACTAGAGAAGCAAAAGCAAACAAATTCAAAAGCTAGCAGAAGACACGAAATAACTAAGATTAGAGCAGAACTGAAGGAGATAGAGACACAAAAAACCCTTCAAAAAAATCAATGAATCCAGAAGATGGTTTTTTGAAAAGATTAACAAAACAGATAGGACACTAGCCAGACTAATAAACAAGAATAGAGAGAAGAATCAAATAGACATGACAAAAGTGATAAAGGGGATGTCACCATTGATCCCATAGAAATACAAACTACTGTCAGGGAATACTATAAACAACTCTATGCAAATAAACTAGAAAATCTAAAAGAAATGGATACATTCCTGGACACATACACCCACCCAAGAGTTGATGATGTTAAGGGGCTTTTCCTTCCTTCACTCAGAACTTTCCTCTCCTGTCACCTTGTGAAGAAGGATGTGTTTGCTTACCCTTCTGCCATGATTGTTAGTTTCCTAAGGCCCACCCAACCACACAGAACTGTGAGTTAACTAGTCGTCTTTCCTTTATAAATTACCCAATCTCAGGCAGTTCTTCATAGCAGCGTGAGAATAGACTAATACAGTAAATTGGTACCACAGAGAGTGGGGTGCTGCTATAAAGATACCTGAAAATATGGAAGCGACTTAGGAACTAGGTAACAGGCAGAGGTTGGAATAGTTTGGAGAGCTCATAAGACAGGAAGATATGGGAAAGTTATGAACTTCCTGGAGGCTTGTTGAATGGCTTAGAACAAAATGCTGTTAGTGATATGGAGACAGTTAAGTTCAGGCTGAGGTGGTCTCAGATGGAGTTGAGAAATTTATTGGGAACCGTAATAAAGGTGATTTATACTAAGCTTTAGCAAAGAGACTGGCAGCATTGTCCCCCTCTCCTGGAGATCTGTGGAACTTTGAACTTGAGAGAGAGAATTTAGGGAATCTAGTGGAAGAAATTTCTAAGTAGCAAAGTGTTCAAGAAGAAGCAGAGAATAAAAATTTGAAAAATTTGAAGCCTGATAATGCAATAGAAAAGAAAAACACATTTTCTGGGGAGAAATTAAAGCCTGCTACAGAAATTTGTATAATGAGGAGCTTAATGTTAGTCAACAAGAAAATTGGAAAAATGTCACCAGGATATGTCAGAGACTTCATGATAGTCCCATGCATCAAACTCCCAGAGGTCTAGAAGGAAAAAATGGTTTCATGGGCCAGACCCAGGGACCCCCTGTTCTGTGAAACTGAGGAACTTTGTGCCCTGCGTCCCATGTGCTTCAACCATGGCTAACAAGGGCCAAAGTACAGCATGGGCTGTGAATGCAGAGTGGGCAAGCCCCAAGGCTTGGCAGCTTCCATTTGGTGTTGAGCCTGCAGGTGCACAGAAGTCAAGAATTGAGGTTTGGTGACCTCTGCCTATATTTCACACGATGTATGGAAACACCTGGTGTCCAGCCAGATGTTTGCTGCAGGGGCAGACCCCTGATGGAGAACTTCTCCTAGGACAGTATGGAAGGAAAATGTGGTGTTGGAGCCCCCACACTGAGTCCCCACTGGGACATTGGCTACTGCAGCTGTGAAAAGAGGGCCACTATCCTCCAGACCCCAGAATGGTAGATCCACCAACAGCTTGCACCATGCACCAGGAAAAGCTATAGACACTCAATGCAAGCCTGTAAAAGCAGCCAGGAAGGGGGTTGTACCCTGCATAGCTACAAGTGTGGAGCTGACCAAGGCTATGGGAGCCCATCTTTTGTATCAGCATTACCTGAATGTGAGATACGAAATTGAAGGAGATCATTTTGGAATTTTAACACTTAATGACTTCTCTATTGGATTTTGGATTTGCATAGGACCTGTGTTCTTTCTGTTTTGGTCAATTTCTCCCATTTTCAACGGCTGTATTTACTCAATGCTGGTACCCCCTTTATATCTAGGAAGCAACTAACTTGCTTTTGACTTTAGAGGCTCATAGGTGGAGGGGACTTGCCTTGTCTCAGATACCACTTTGGACGTGGACATTTGGGTTAATGCTGGAATGAGTAATTACTTTGCGGGGACTGTTGGAACGACATGAATGAGTTCTGAAATGTGAAAACATGATATTTGAGAGGAGTCAGGGACAGAATCATATGGTGTTGCTCTGTGTTCCCACCCAAATCTCATCTTGAATTGTAATCTGAATTGTAATCCCCATGTGTTGGGGGAGGGACCTAGTGGGAGGTGATTAGATCATGGGCATGGTTTCCCCATGTTGTCCTCATGATAGTGAATGAGTTCTCACGAGATCTGATGGCTTCATAAAGTGCTTTTTCCTCCTTCAATCTCAGCACTTCTTTCTCCTGCTGCCATGTGAAAAAGGAGGTGTTGGCCGGGGGTGGTGGCTCACGCCTGTAATCCCAGCACTTTGCGAGGCCAAGGCAGGCAGATCATGAGGTCAGGAGATGGAGACTATCCTGGCTAACATGTTGAAACCCAGTCTCTACTAAAAATACAACAAATTAGCCGGGCGTGGTGGCAGGCGCCTGTAGTCCCAGCTACTTGGGAGGCTGAGGTAGGAGAATGGCGTGAACCCGGAAGGCAGAGTTTGTAGTGAGCCGAGATCCCGCCACTGCACTCTACCTGAGCCACAGAGTGAGACTCTGTCCCCCTCCCCCAACCAAAAAAGAAAAAGAAAAGAAAAAGGAGGTGTTTGCTTTCCCTTGCACCATGATTGTAAGTTTCCTGAGACATCCCCAGCCATGTGAAACTGTGAGTCAATTAAATGTCTTTCCTTTATAAATTATCCAGTCTTGGGCAGTTTTTATAGCAGCATGAGAACAGACTAATATAGTATTCATCAAGAATATATTATATTTACTATGAAACTATATCATTATAATTCAGCAGATTATTCAAATTCTCAAACTACCTGGAATTCTTTATTACTACTTCTTATTTTAAAATTATATTTTAGTAGCAATTTCTATCTTGCTAGTTTTCAGTTTTTTCATTCAAGAATAATTATTAAGAATTTTAATTCTTCAAATATGCCCATTTGTCATTATTATAATTAATGAATAGATTTTTTTTAAACTTTGTTAAAACTAAAATTTTTTTTCAAGGATTTTTTTTTCTTATTCCCTGCTTTTTTCATATTACTAAGGCCTTGTATGGAGTAAAACCAACTTTAATCTTTGCTGCAGCTCAAGAATCTCACCTCTGTTAAGTCCACATAAACCCTGTCTGCTATTAACATGCCAACAAATAGCTGCTTGTTTATCTCAAGATTCCTGGCTTTTTACATTTGATTTTAATTATCATTTTCTCAAATTTAATGAGTTATATTCAGGTGCTCTTTTTAAGACACAATCAAGCTTTTCCATTAATTAACCCTGAACAGCAAATTTAAAATATTTCTTAATTATAATTGTGAACACTTTGATATAATATACAGAATCCAATACCCTTCAATGTGCTGTAAATTGGGAAAATAAAAATGCTGCTAGATGGTGGTCACAGGAGGATAGAAAATTCCAGGCACCAGCTTCACATGACTAGTGAAAAGGAAACTGTTGAAATAGCTGCATAAACTAAAGGCTGATAAGACCCTGAAAAACACAATGTGAGTTAAGCTGGCTAAGACTGGGCCCAAAATGGTACTGGATTTGACCTAGGTTTAATGTAGGACCTCAATACTCATTAATATATGAAATCACACACCAACAGTGGCGTGGCAGTTCTGGGAATATGCATGTTTGGTGTAAAAATGGGAAACACCACAGTTCTGAGAAATCTTCACCTTTTTCCAGGAATCTTCATAAATATTCCACCACTTGGTTAAAGAAACCCACAAAACAGAAAATCAAAACCTTGCTGGGCATGACACTCTCTTGAGTATAGCTGTACTCCCTTTCTTGAGTGTTTAATTTTACTTTGCAGTAAATCTCTGTACTTTCACTAATTTCCTGACTAGACCTTAAATTTCTTCCTGTGACACCAACAGGGGGTGAGATCCTACTGGAGTTTGGGGATCTCCCCTAGCCCACCAGTATCCATAAGATAAATTCTTCCTGGACCAGGATGATTTATATACTCATTGTATTATGGTTTTCCAGAGAAAGAAAATCAACAGGATGTATGTGTGTGTGTGTGTGTGTGTGTGTGTGTATATACACACACACACACAGAGATATTTATTTTAAAGAATTTACTCACGCAGCTGTGAAGATGCAGGTCCAAAATATGCAGGATAGGCCAACAGGCTGAAAATCTAGGGAAGAGCTGCAGTCCAAGTGTAAAGGCAGTCTGCTGGCAGAGTTTCCTCTTGCACAGAGGAGGTGCCTCTTTGTTCTAATCAAGCCTTCAACTGATTGCAGTAGGCCCAACCACATTATGGAGGGTCATCTGCCTTAGTCAAAGTCTGCCTGTCTAAATGGAAATGCCAACCAAAAAAAAAAACACCTTTAGAGTAACTTTCAGAATAGTGTTTGGCTAAATATCTAGGCACCATGGCCCAGCCAAGTTGACAGGTATAATTAATTAACCATCACACTCACGATGTCTTGAAACCCTTTATATTTTAAATATGAAGTATATAGACTTTGTAAATGTTACAGTCATATGTATCCATGCATCTTTTCTTATTCAAATAGTGGGAAATATAAGACACAACCACTTACTTCATTTTTACTACTTTAAAATGGCAAAGGCCCTTTGTCTATAGACCCACTTTACAGAGAGTATGAAGTAGTTTTGCCAACATCATTTATATGTGCTAGATTGAAAGCTATACTGGGTTTGCAGGTAGTAGGCAATGTCACAGAGAGAAATTACAGAGAATTCCCTTTCCTTTCTCTTTTAATGAATGTGTCCCAGACATAAACATCTACTGTTTGAAAGTTACTGCAGTAGAAAATGTACACTATTAGCATCTCTATTGTGATGGTATTTTATAGACTGTTGCTACTTAATATTTTTTCAGTGACTACCAGGATTCAGCATAGGTGAAATTGCAATGACCAGTGTGATTTGAGAAATCACAAAGATAATTGATAGGAATGGTCTGGGATAAAACTATGATGTAGAAGTTTTTTAAAAAATAATTCTTAATACTGCTCTTTCAAGATGTATTTCTTATATGTCAACATTTATGCCAACCTCCCCGATGATTTTTTTCAATCATTAAGTTTTATTTTTTACAGTGGATTTCAGTTTTTATCAAACTTACTTCACTCAGCACTATAAGTTCTGTGTTCCAGAAAACCATTCAGTCTCAGACAATCCAATTATTTCATAACACTAGAACCAGTAACTGATCAAATAGTGACTCTCAGTGTTGGCAGGAGATTGGGGGCAGAGTTTATGAAAAAAAAGTGGAGAGAAAATGCAGCCATAGTACCCAAACTTTAGGTTTTATATCTTTTCAAATAAGAAACAATTTGGCACAGCCCTACTTTAGCATTTTACTATGTAAGAATACAAAAACAAATACCCATACGGCTATCATCGCTATCAGTTAATAGAAGAAATCCGCATTTAAGATTTAAATATGGCAAAATATGATGTTGGATTAAGCGAAAAGCATTAAAATTATGAACACTGTATTTTCTTTTTTATTGCAGGTGGCTAAAAAATTCCCCCAGTGGCATATTGATCTGTATTGGTAAATTATGCTTTATGTGATTAATACTCTCTGTCTCTCTTTTCCATAAGACGAGCCAGCCTCTTCTCCTCAAGAATATATCACACATGTATTTATTTATTTATTTTTGACGATCCAAGTAAATGTTTTACTATAATTTTAGAGAATAAAAAGCATCTAGGTGAGTAATATTTGGGGTAGGGGAGGGCATACAGCTGTAATAATGTATTGGCATATATTGGGGCATATAATACTGTAGGATACATATGATAATACGAGAGACTTTACTCCTAAAAAACTGCTCATCTGTATATATGTGTGTGTGTGTGTGTGTATATATATACATATATTCCATTGTTTATAATTTCAGGTGCTTCTCATATTCTCTGGAGCCCAGGGACCCTGGGATCAGAACTCCTGTTCAAACATAGCTGACAAATGTTTAATTATCTTCTAGTCAAATACATTCAAATGGCTTCCTTGAGTCTCACAACAGCAGTTATCAAAAAATGTGTGTGCTTCTCTGAGGTCTCCACTGACACATATCCCTAAGATCTGCCACATCAAATATACCAGCAAGGTTAAGCTCATAATACTACAGGATAAGACACAGTGAATGAGGCTTAGATAAATTTCGTCACAGAGCGGTATTACAGTGGAGAGACTTTAAAACATTTAAAATTCAAATAAATATTAGTCTTAGGCATGCAGCAGCTTTATACATGGGTTGTTAACACAGCTTTGCTTTCTGTGAAAAAGATTCTGGTAGGTATTTGCTGTTTAAATCTTTTCAGGTAATTAGTCCCTATGGTGCCTTCCATTTCAGGCTCCAGCTGTTCATGCTAATGAAATGTAACCTGGTGTCAGGAATCCCCATCCTCCAGCATTAAGTGTTTAACCAGTAATGGGGTACTTGAGAAGTTGCACACATAAAGGGAGGTGATGAACAACTTAAACTTAATTATCACTGCTTTTATCTTTCAAAAAAAAAAAAAAAGAAAAAAATCAAGTGAGAGCTATAGTATTAGTAGTGAGTCCCTCTCTGATGAAACATATTTCAAAAATAGAAGCAGGAGAGAAAAAGCGTTAACATTTTAGCCATAATTAGAGCAAAGTTATTTATTTAGATATGGAGCCTGACTTGGGAATGTATTATATTCACAAAAATGATCAGATGTTTACAAAACATCACCTCTTCACTCCCATTTTCACATGAAAATTTCTAGTTACTCAATGGAGAGAGCCATAGAAGGCAAGATGTGAGTTCCACATTTAGTATACAGTGCCATCACAACAATGTTGTGCCTGACTTGGTCTAGGAGTGAGCGTTTCATAGCTTTAGAAATTGATCATCTATGTGCAAGTCTTGAATTTAGTATTTAATTTATAATATAAAGATGATACACTGTCACAAAGACACATTTGATTAATTCCAAATAGACAAGCTGCAGAGCACATTCTCATCAAATTGTAATAAAACTAGAGGTAAAATTCAATTTAAGAATCTATGAAAAAAATTGAACACCATTCCATTGTACTAAAATAATTACCATATGAGTAAATCAAATCAAAATACAAAATAAAAGTTTGAAGTAAAAGTGCCTCAAATGTGTAGGAAAATATACACAAATGTGTAGGAAAATGTGCCTCAAATATAGGAAAAGTTGCATTTTTATTACTAAAGATAAGTTTTGTTATTAAACAATAACATTTAGATAAATTAAGTAAATTTTAAATGTAAGAAACAAGAAAAATAAGGTTTCAGAAATTGACAAATATAAAAGAAAATTAACAAATTATAAAATATAGAAAAACTGACAAAAATACAGAGATAGAGTCCCTCAAAGGTGGTTATAAAAAGGTACAAAGAATACATTGAAAAACACATGATTTCTTAAAAAGCATTACCTATGAAAGAAAAGACAGAAAGGAAGCAAAATATACATAAGGATAGAGAATGAGATAAAACTACATATAGATAAAAAATAAAATGTTTACAAAGGAATAAGATGGGCATATTTGGTCAATTAATTTAAAAATATAAATGAGTTATTAAAACGTTGATCTATAAGGTATAAGATAAATATAATTATAAAATCGAAGATGAATAAACATGTATAGCCCAATGTGCTTTTAATTGAATAAGGATATTTTTGTGTTTGGAAAGTCTACATTTCTACATGGGTTTGTGTATGTGTATACAGACACAGATCTAGATACATGTTTTCATAGACAATAAAACAACCTAAATAATTTCAAACACCAGACAGTGTGGTAGGCTTTGACAAGGAGAAGTGACTTTCACATTTTATTTTATATTTTAGGTTAAAATATATCTTAATTTTGTTATTTTTCATTCATTAAAATCATATTAACAAAATATACATCTGAAAAAGTGTAGCTAAGATACCTATATTTTATATGTCTGGAGGTCTTCTACTTATGGTTATTATTATTATATAGGTTATATAATCACTAGCAAAAACTTTTAAAACAAACTAAAAATCTTTGCAATTGCCAGGGCCATGGGAAAATTTTCTCTTCACCTTCTGAAGGTTTCCTGAAAAATGACTGACAAGAGGAAGATTAGTAGGAGAAAAGGAATTCAAATTTATGTAATATCTACATGGGAGCCTTAAGAGTGAAAACCCAAAGATACAGGAAAAACTGTCCATTTTGTCCTTAGGTTCCACAAATGATTAGCAGCCAGGTAGAAATATGATTGGGGGAAAAAAAAGGGTATGATCTAATGCTAATAGATGGAAAATCCAGCAAGGCCTGTCTCTCTAGGTTTTTCATGGTCTCTCTAAGTATGCATTCCTTCCTTTTGGGTGTGGGGTAGGAGGGCTTTTTTGACCTACAGTCAAACAAGGTAAGTTAGATAATTTATCTATGACCGGTTTTTACACAGAAAGGTGAGGACGATTAAAGTTTTTCAGGTTTTATGGCTAGCTTTAGGGAGAAGGGGTTCTGGTTTCCAGGACCCACTTTAGGGAAGAAGAGATTCTAACAGGAGGGCGGAAGAAGGTGAGAGAAAATCTTTTGCCTCAGATGCTTTCATTTTGGAGTATTCTTTTCCGAGTCTCAACAAAATTACACAATATAAAGCAGGGGAAAAGTGTTCAGTAAAATTTGGGGCATCATACTATTTCTTAAGTAACCTGAAAAAATTCCAGTTCTGAAGAACCAACAGACATTAACTCAGCAATAGGTCTGACCAACATTATGATGATGTTTGCTATTTATTAAAATCTGAAGTTCATTAAGGTAAATTTCATATAATAGTCCTAATTAAAACTCTTTCAAATGTAAGAAAACCACCTACTAAACTTGAGGCCAAGAGCCAGACATAAAAGATCATGTCTTACAGAAAAAAAAATAGAAAAATATTCAGATGTTGGTTGCTGTATAATGATCTTGTAACAGTTTTTGTGTTTTAACAAAATAAAGAGGAAAAATTCCGTCTTTGTGAACTTCAGTCTCACCATCTCAGTTACTTGTCCTCCTTTGATTTTACACTAATCTAAGGGATCTCAATCCTTATTGCATATTAGAACTAAGTGAGGAAAGTGTGAAAAAATAATTTGTAAAGTCATACAAGGATTTAGTATTTTAGAAAAATTGGGAATCTGTTTTTTACAATACACAATTCTAGAAATTCTTTGTTGTCATTTTGTTATAAGTTTTGGGTAATTTTGAATAGCCAGTAATCGTTCCTTAGCTAATATACTATCTTTGACAGACAAATCATTCCAGGATGACAAACTTCAGCTTTGTACTTTCAGAAACTTTATACTCTTTCCCAACCAATTTAGCTTCTCTCTGTAGCTATACAGATAGATGCACAGCTATTGAGACAGAGAAACAGAAACAGAGACAGAAAGAGTGATCATTTCTTTCCAGATAGATGAATAGACAGTTTGATTTCTAGATATCCAGATAAACAGATCGTAGACTATCAGTAATCTACATATTGTATTAACAAAGATTAAGAAAAAAAAAACCCTTAAATTGAGAGAACTAAGACAGAGACTCTAAATCCTGAGGCATTACTTTTTAGTATATTATGTCTTCCCAGGTAAAGGCAAACAAATGTCTTTTCTTTTCATCTGTTATATTGTTCTGTTGGGATGCGTGCCAAAAAAACACAAACAAAAACAAAAAACCTAAAAGGTTCACATAAAACTATCACTGATAATTAACTTCTGGAAAGACAAAGCAGGTGTTGTGTTTGAGCTAGACTCTAACATAAAGTGAGATCTTAAACTGTTGCAAATTTTGAATATATTTATTGTTTTTACTAGTTTGTCTATTCTACAGACAACAGAGGAGTATTTCAAGAAATAGTGAAAAGAATAATTAGTACTTTCTCTCTAAGGGTCAGTCCCAAAGATATGAGATCTCCAGCTTCAGTATTTAGAAAACACAGTGGTCTTTGAAAATTATTTGGAAGAGTCAAACCTAAGTTTCTATAAACTCAGTTTCTTGTTTTCTACCTACTTCAGTAGATTTTTTTTAATCCATAAAGATTCCAGAACAGCATCTCACTATTAGTTTCTTCTTAAATCATATTTATAACAAGCATACAAATATCTAAATCATATGTAATTTTGTTAATAACAGGAGAATTTTATGAATCCTCTACAAACAAATGCTGCAAATTATTTTGACTGTTTGTTTACAAAGCAAATCTCTGCCATTCAACTTACAAATTTAATATTTGCTGAGGTAGTTTCATAGAGAAGGAAGAAGTGGTCTATTGATAGAGATCCCAAGGAAACAGTTACAGGATGAAATCTGGGACTGTTAAAACTTTATACTATCTGAGGATCTTTAGTGCTGTAGGAAGTCTGTTATTCTCTAGTAATAGGGTTTGTAAAATAAATAGTGGAATATTTCCATGAGGAAAATAAATCGTCATCCATATACACTTACAATTAGTTCTTCTTGGAAATTTAGTGAAAAGACAGTGAGCACTTGGATGATACATTCTTCACTAAAACAGCACCATTGGGACAAGGGGTTAACATCCAATAATATAGGAAGAACTCAACCAACTCAGCAGCAAAAAAAAAAAAAAAAATCAAATTATAAGATGGGCAAAGACCTAAATAGGCATCTGTCAATCTGTCAAAGGTAGAAATATGAATGGCCAACAGGTACATATGCAAAAATAGTCAACATCACTAATCATTAGGGAGATTCAAATCAAAACTATAGTGAGGTGTCACCTTACCTCAGTTAGAATGACAATTATCAAAAGGACAAAAGATTACAGATGCTGGTGAGGATGTGTAGAAAGGGGAAATCTTACACACTGTTGGAAATGTAGATTAGTTCAGCCACTATGGAAAACAATATGTGGATTCCTCCAAAGAACTAAAAATAGAACTACCATATGATCCAGGCAATTCCGCTACTGGGTACATACCCCACAAAAATGAAATTAGTATGTCAAATAGATATGTGCACTACCATGTTTATTGCAATGCTATTTACAATAGCTAAGATATGGAATAAACTCAAGTGTTCACCAACAGATGAATGGAGAAAGAATCTGTATATATTGAATACTATTCAGCCATAAAAAAAATGAATTTTTGTCATTTGCACCAATGTGGTTGAGCCTGGAAGACATTAACCAAAGTGAGCTAGGCACAGAAAGACAAATGCTGCATGATATCACTCATATGTAGAATCTAAAACACTCGATCTTATAGAAGGAGAGAGTAGAATAGTGATTACCAGAGTCTGGGGAATTGAGTGGGGAGGGGGTTGAGGGAGAGGTTGGCTAATGGTTATAGAGTCACAGTTAGATAGAAGGAATAAGTGCTGATGTACTGTTGTGAATAAAGGTAATTAAAATTAACAATATTGGTAGTATATTTCAAAATAACTGGAAGAGATGATTTTGAATGTTCTCACCACAAACGATGAATCTTTGAGATAATAAAAATGCTAAATACCCTGATTTGATTATTATACAATGCATATACGTGTTGAAACATATCAGTTTACTATATAAATATGTATAATTATTTTGTGTCCATTTAATAAATAAATAAATAGATACAGCCCATTGGGTAGGTTTTGTGCGATTATATATTTTTATTTTTGAAATATGAATTATTGGCTATTTCAAAGCTGTTTCTGCAAATATTTTTAATAGTAGTTCTTCAATTCTTAGAAGACCCATTGGCATAGTTCCTATTTCAGAGTTCACATGATTTTCTGAAAATTCACACATTTGTTTGGTTCTTAAATTGTCAGTTTTCTAAGGTCCGTTAAAAATGTTGGGCTTATGTTAAACATTGTTTAAGTCTACAAATTCCCATTTCAATTTTGTTTATTAAATAACTTATTAACTTAGTAAATTTATGAAAACAGAGGACAGGATTATTTTCCAACAGCTCTTGGGGCTGAATAGCACATACTTCTAGTTTGTGGGGTTTCTGTAGAGTCCCTCGTCATTGAAGTGGTCACTGCTCCAAAGCCAAACTTGTAGATCACTGAGGGACTGCTTTCTCTAGACTTATCACTGGGCAGAAGGTAAACAGATATCTTCCAAATATAACACTGTCAGCAGTGAGAGAGAAATAAAAATAATCAAAATAGAAGTACACAGGATTCAGGAAGAGATGCTCTCTGACAAAGTTTAACATCACACTGTCTACAAAAGAGAAATGCTTACAGTCTAGCTCTATTATTTCAGATCAAGGCAAACAAACTAGATTTCAAGCTTAGAGATAATATTATAAATTGATAGCGGTCATGTACATGATTCTATAGAACTACAAAATATCATGCCTCACCTCCCACCTCAATGACATAGCAGAAATACATTCCTGACCACAAATTTTGATCCCCTAGCTATAGCCAAGTCTGATACTAGCTTGTTCCTGGGACCTTTGACTCTAGCTAAATTGAGTTGCCCTTCTGAAATGTGTATCTGAAAATGTACTGATTGGTACAAAATATTATTTAAAAACAAATCGGTAAGGCAGAAATAAAGATTATATTATAGTTCATAAGTAAATCTTAAGTCTAATATTTTCTATATTGTAATTATTTAGAGACTTACTTTCTCATTATAGGGAATTTCTTTATGAGCTATTTGGCATAGTGTCATGATTCACAGTCAAACAGAACTGAGATTAATGCATTATTTTACAGACTTCTGGTTTGAGTTGAGTTATATAAAGAGTGGGAAATCTTTGGTCTTATCCACACACCAAGATAAAAACTGAGAAAATAAAAAATCACTGACTCTTATAAGATTCTCTAGAGAATTGAGGTCACAGGACAAACTACCTCCCTGAAATCTGGAAAGCTAGATAAAGACAATCACAACCATCATCAGTAGACCTGATGCAAAAGGAGCTGGAGCCAGTAACTTGCAGAAACACTTAATGGTAATTTTGAGGAATTGCTATAGCCTGAATGTGGACTAGCTTGACAGAGAAAAAATTTTAGGTGCTCAGTCTTATGAGGATTGCTGTTATAAGTCCTTTTCACACTGCTGTAAAGATACTACCAGGGACTGGGTAATTTATAAACAAAAAAGATGTAATTGACTCACAGTTCCACATGGCTGGAGAGGCCTCAGGAAGCTTATAATTACGGCTGAAGGCGAAGGGGAGGCAAAACATGTGTACATGGTGGCAGGCGAGAGAGAGTGAGCAAAGGAGAAGTCCCACACTTCATTCCTTTTTTTTTTTTTTCTCTTTTTCTGAGATGGAGTCTCACTCTATCACCTAGGCTGGAGTACAGGGGTGTAATCTTGGCTCACTGCAACCGCCATCTCCTGGGTTCAAGTGATTCTCCTGCCTCAGCCTCCGGAGTCACTGGGATTACAGGAGTGCACTACCACACCTGGCTAATTTTTTCTTTTCTTTCTTTCTTTCTTTCTTTCTTTCTTTCTTTCTTTCTTTCTTT
>NC_045444.1:70939088-70941382 GCF_002776525.5 Piliocolobus tephrosceles | reverse complement strand
TCTTTCTTTCTTTCTTTCTTTCTTTCTTTCTTTCTTTCTTTCTTTCTGTCTGTCTGTCTGTCTTGCTCTGACAGTTGGCTAATTTGTATATTTTTAGTAGAGAAGGGGTTTCACCATGTTGGCCAGGCTGGTCTAGAACCTCTGACCTCAAGTGATCCACCCACCTCGGCCTCCTAAAGTGTTGGGAATACAGGTGTGAGCCACTGTACCCTGCTAGCCCCACACTTTAAAACCATCAGATCTCCTGAGCACTCACTCCCTGTCACAAGAAGAGCATGGGGGAAACCACCTTCATGATCCAATTACCTCCCATGGAGTCCCTCCTTCAACATGTGGGGATTACAATTCAAGATCAGATTTGCACCGGGACACAGAGCCAAAATGTATCAATCATCAGATTTGCTTGGGTTCCAGCAACTCTACCAGCTCACTGTGAAAACTGGAAAAAACATCCCTTTATGTTTTAGTCAGGAGGAAAGGGAAAGTAATCGTTTTGAAATACACCCAGAGAAAAAGTAGCCATTTTGAAATACGTTCAGACCTGTTTCCATAGCAAAGATTTGCCCTCTAGGAGAAACATTTTTATCAGAGTGTTGTCTGACTTGGGGGAAAAAATAATTAAACAACTCTAGACCCCTCTATAGATTCTGTGTCATGTAATAGGGGAAAAAATACTGAAATGCTTCTGAGTCACAGTCCAGTGACACAGGCTCACCAAAACTGATATTTGAAGTACTGAATTATATAGAACATTTCCCTTCCCCAACACCTTAACACCACACCTACAGTGCTCTAGAATGATAATGGTGAATTATTGCCAAAACAGGTAATTTAGGTAGTTCTTAGGGATAAACAAAGACAACCGGGGAGGGAAAAATTAGGAAACTGAACCTAAATCTATAGCAAATATTAAACACAGCACTAGCCAGATAAACAAAAAAGCCCTACTTTAAAAGCCTAATTCCTGAATTTCTATTACCTCATGCATGATGTCCAGCTATCATTAACTATAATATGATATAAGGCATGCTAAAAGACAAGAAAAAACATGATCCAAAGACACAATTCAAACATCAGAACAAGACTCAAATATAAAGTTTATTTTAAAATGATCATATAGGCAATTTACAATAACTATGATTAACTTGTTATGTGCTAATGAAAAAGGTAGACAATATGCATGACCAAATAGGTGATGTAATATGAGAGACTGAAATTGTAAGCAAGAATCAGAAAGAAGTGCTAGAAATAAAAAAAATTTAATCAAAATTAAGGATGATTTTGATAAGTATATTAACAAGCTGAATATCACTAAGGAAAGTATCAGTGAACCTGAGGACATGTTAATAAAAATTATCCAACCTGAAAAGCAAACAGATAAAAGATATATTTTTGAAAAGGACAAGAATAGCCAAGAACTGTGGGCCAATTACAAAAGGCATAACATTCATGTAGTGGAAAGGTATAAATAAAAGCAAAAGAAGCAGAATAAATATTTAAAATAATAATGTCTATTTTCAAAATAAAGTCTCAGCATTCAACAATTAATTAATGCAAACTTGTTAACAGGCTAATGAAGAAAAATTAGTTTAAAAAATGTAGAGAAATTCTAACATCATGTTTCAGCTAACATAATATATAAGGTGAAAAAATACATGCTTTTCCTTAAGATCAGGAACAATGCAAGGATGCCCCCCTTAACACTCTTATTCAACATTATACTGGAAGTTCTAGCTACAGCAATGAGACAAGAAGAGAAAATAAAGGTATAAATACTGGGAAAGAAGAAATAAACTTGGTTCACACATGATATGATGGTCTATGTAGAAAATCCCAAAGAACCAATGAAAAATTTAGCAAACTGGTAAAACTAGCAGGGTACAAGATTACTATATAAAATTCAATTGCTTTTCTATATACTAATGATGAATAATTGGAATGTGAAGTTAAAAACATAACATTACTGTGTTAGTCTTCTTGAACTGCCATAACAGAATACCATAGATTAGGTGGATTAAACAACATAAATTTTTTTCTCACAGTTCTAGAGACTGAAAGTTTAAAATCAAGGCCCTGGCAGGTTTGATTTCTCCTGAGGAATGTCTCTTTTTGCTTACAGATGGCCGTCTTATTATTGTGTTTTCACATATTTTTTTTTTTTCTGTGTGAACACACTTTTGATATCTCTTCCTCTTTTTTTTTTTTTTTTCTTTCTTTTTTTTTTTAATTATACTTTAAGTTCTAGGTTACATGTGCATAACGTGCAGGTTACATATGTATACATGTGCCATGTT
>NC_045444.1:70933665-70934088 GCF_002776525.5 Piliocolobus tephrosceles | reverse complement strand
CTGACCCCTGAGTAGCCTAACTGGGAGACATCCCCCACTAGGGGCAGTCTGACACCCCACACCTCACAGGGTGGAGTACACCCCTGAGAGGAAGCTTCCAAAGCAAGAATCAGACAGGTGCACTCGCTGTTCAGCAATATTCTATCTTCTGCAACCTCTGCTGCTGATACCCAGGCAAACAGGGTCTGGAGTGGACCTCAAGCAATCTCCAACAGACCTATAGCTGAGGGTCCTGACTGTCAGAAGGAAAACTATCAAACAGGAAGGACACCTATACCAAAACCCCATCAGTACGTCACCATCATCAAAGACCAGAGACAGATAAAACCACAAAGATGGGGAAAAAGCAGGGCAGAAAAGCTGGAAATTCAAAAAATAAGAGCGCATCTCCTCCTGCAAAGGAGCACAGCCCATCGCCAGCAA